>NC_142066.1:68573005-68876035 GCF_059756535.1 Pantherophis guttatus | reverse complement strand
GATTCAAAAATCAATAAATTGAAGAAAATGGTTACTGGCCTACTTTAGATTAAATGCTTCAGTTAGATTTTTTTTCTTTATTTATTTATACTCTCATGCTAATAAAAGATAGGTTTATAATTTAAAATACTAAAAGCTAATCATGAAACAGTTACTAATGAGCAGAAGGATAAACAAGCCGTAGCTATTGTTAGAAAATTGGCAAACTTTTTAGTGAGAACCCAAGTCTTCTAGAAGCAAAATTATAACTTATCTTGCTTAGCAAGATAACTATAATTTCTGACAATTGGAGTTATGACTACCAAAAGCCATGATACAATGAGCACTATAACAATATATGTGTTCTAATTTAAATAACTTCCAAAGCAGAAGCATCTTTTTAAACAGAAAGCTGTGTACAATATAACAGCAAGCCCAGGACCTTTGCTTTATAAAATTTATATAATTGATAAAGTAACATTATTATTGCCTTGATAGGTAACATGTTAAATAGCTATTACAGTTGCATATAATTTACATGTTATTTGAAGAAAATTATCAATTTGATATAAAGTAATTATCAGTAGATGTTGCAGTTCATTCCGATGAGAAAGTTTGACTTAGAACTTTGAATCATTAGTATTTTTCATTTTACAAAATCATCATCAGTCAAATGCAAAAAACAGTTTTTTGGAATAGCTTATATCCTACAACAATACCTTTAACAGCATCAAACAATTTCAACCTAATGTCAAATCCAATCTAAAAATCTGGTTTACTGTTTGACCATAACAATTATCAACAAGACCTAATGAAAAGGATACAAGACCACAATTCATAGACTTACAAACTATAATGAAACGCTAAATAGTTCAGCAATTTAAAAAAATAAACTTTTTTTAGCAATGCCATCTTTCCTAAATTTGATAATTTTATAGCTTCAGCCATCTAGCAACGTTTTGCACTTTGTGACTGGCAGCATCTCTCTAGAGTTTTCTGTAAAGGCATCTCCAGCCCTGTCTGGGGAAACTGAGCTTTCTGAAATTTCACCTCTGAGCTATAGCCTTTTCCCTTATTCTCGAATAAGGGCTGTGCTGTGCTGTGCTGAGCGTTTTCTGAGAAATGTCTTTTGTGGTTAGACTGGAGAGAAACTGATATACAGGTTATTTTCACACTTAGGTGCTTCTGAACAGTCAAAAAGCAAATCAAGAAATAGACATTTCATCTGTATGTATAGAAATTGTATTGGAACGACTGTCTCTGCTCCCAATCTCTTTGTGTTTTACTGAGACAGTGCTTGCCCATGGAGAAACAACATATAGAGGCACAAATAACATAGCCTGGCTGCTAGCAGTTGGCCTATTCTACAAGGCTTTGTTTGATACAAATCCTAAGAACCTGACCAGTCATGGAAATTGCTCTTCTAGTATATTATCACCTACTTTTATTTTACTTCAGCATCATGGTTACTATACTGTTGATTTGTTTTTTACAATCTCAACTAAGCTAGAAAAACAAAATCGATGCCTTTTTTTCTTTAGGGTAATATGTAACATTTGTACTGATTTCCCACCAAAAAAGAAAAAGAAAGAATACTATTTGGAGCAAAACAGTTTAACTCTACTTTTCCTAGAGTCTTTGTATAGCTGTATTAAAAATAAATCAATAAGTAGTAAATTTTACCAATAATCGCTCTCAGTTTGACTTGTTAAAACTCTGTACCACTTTCTCATGCTTACCATTCTCAGAGAAATGTTTGGAGGAAACATAAAAAAGTTATCTTACCAAAGGAGGTAAAGACATTATTTATGTAGATATTTATCATTTAATTTATTGGCCACAGAGTTTAGCTGATTGCTTTTTATTAATGCACTTTAATTGTTTTTATGCTTATATTGTTTTTCTGTTTCTGTTTCATGTTTTATCTTTTATTTGTGTTATTTGCTTAATCTCCAGAGGGAAAGAGGGCATATAAATTTAATAAAGAAATAGAAATATTTCCCCCAGCTTTTTCAATTATGCCGTGTCTTTCTGCTCCCCTTACTTGCCATTTGCTCTGCTTGCTGGATAAAAGAGAGTATGGTGCCTACACAACAGTCATATGTTTCAATACCAACAATATAGATGAGAAAATTCTCATCTATATTATTATTGTGAATCCGAATTGTAAAAAAAACCAACAACATTTGTAGACTTTATCTACAGACCCATCATATATAACATAAACAAATTTCAAGTCCTTTTTAAGTAAAATTGCAATCACAGTCAGTTTCCATGCTCTTCCCAAGGATCTCTAACATTCCTGGGCAGATTAATACAAGACTCTCTTGCACAAATAATATACACTAACTAAATGTCTCGGTAGCAGTCCTGCTTTTTCCAACATGCACATAATGAGAACAGACTTAACTGGCAGGATACAGTAAGTACATTTAAAAAAAATAAATCTCTCTTTGAAATAATATAGTTTTCAATTGTAATCTGATTCTGTTTTTATCTTTTGATAGATGTTGTAATGCTCTATTACTGCAATATAAGTGTCTGAATTTTGAATTTTTTTTAATTTATATTTTTGTGGGCTAGGATGGGAAACAGCAAATATTCCCATTTCTCTACTATGAATAAAGAAAAATGTTTCAGATCTTCCTTCTTCAGAAAGTATGTGGGCAAGCAATTATTCATTGAAAAAGCACTGAAAGCAGATATACATCTTTCAAATAATTGTAAACTATATTTTTGGCTTAATATTTCATCTTCTAGAAGAATAAGAAAATAGAGCTGGAAGGGATCTTGGAAATCTTTTATTCCAGTCTGCTGCTCAAGTAGGAGACCCTATACTATTTCAGACAAGTGGTTGTCCAGGTTCTTCTTAGAAACTTCCAGCGATGAAGTGAAAGCTGTTCCATGGGTTAATTGTTCTCAATGTTATGAAGTTTCTCCTTAATTCCAGGTTGCTTCTCTCCTTGATTAGTTTCCAACCATTGTTTCTTGTCTTGTCTTCTGGTACTTTGGAAAATAATTTTACCCCCTTTTCTTTGTTGCAGCCCTGCAAATATTGAAATACTGCTATCTCTTCACTCTTTCTTTTCTCTAATCTAGCAAGCCCAAATCCTGCAACTGTTCTTCATATGTTTTAGTCTCGAGGTCTTTAATCGTCTTAGTTGCTCTTCTTTACACTTTTTCCAAGTCTCAACATCTTTTTTGTAGTGTGGTGGCCAAAATTGGTTGTAGTATTTCAGATGTGGTCTTACTAAGGCTTTATAAAGTGTTACTAATACTTCATGTGATTTTGATTTTATGCCTCTATTTAGACAACCAAGGATTGTATTAGCTGCTGCTGCACACTGCTTGCTCATGTTTAAGTGATCATCCACTAGGATTCCAAGATTACTCTCACAGTTACTGTTTTTGAGCCAAGTGTTGCCTAATCTGTACTTATACCTTTGGTTTTTCCTGCCTAAATGTAAAACTTTGCTTTTCTCCACATTAAAATTCATTTTGTTGGATTTTGTTTGTTTGTTCAAGTCTGTCAAAATCTCTTTGGATCCTGAGCTTGTCTTCTGGGGTGTTGGCTACTCCTGCCAGCTTAGTGTTATCTGCAAATTTCAGTTCCCCTTCTAGTCCCTCATCTAAGTCATTTACAAAGATATTGAAGACTGGGCCTAAGATGGAAACTTGTGGTACTCCACCACTTACTTCCCTTCATATAGCTATAGCACCATTAAGATTATTTGTTGACTACAGTTTATCAGCCATTTAACAAATTCATCTGGTGGTAATGCCATCTATCCCATATTTTTCTAGTTTACCAAGAAATAGGTTGTGGTCTACTTTGTCAAAGGCCTTGTTGAACTCTAAATATCCTATGCCCACAGCATTTCGCTGGTCTACTAATTTTGTCACTTTATCAAAGAATGAAATAAAATTGAGTTGGCATGATCTGTTTTCAACAAATCCATGCTGGCTACTAGTTATAATTTTATTTGTTTCTAGATGTTTGTGGATCTGTTTTTTGATTATCTTTTCCAAGATCTTCCCAGGTATTGATGTCAGGTTGATTGGTCTATAGTTTCCTGGGTCTGATTTTTTCCCTGTTTTTGAAGATGGGAACCACATCAGCCCTTTTCCAATCTTCAGGTACTTCCCCAGTGCTCCAGGATTTTTGAAATATATGATGCAATGGTTCTGAGATAACATCTGCCAACTCCTTCAGAACTCTGGGATATAATCTGTCAATCCCGGTTATTTATATTAGTCAAATCAGATAAGTGTCCTTTTACCATTTTCTTGCTTATTTTATTTTTTATTTCTAGTCTATCTTTTACAGTTATGTGTTTAGTAGATTGGGCTATAGTTTCTTTTTGTGTGAAGACTGATGCAAAGAATGAGTTAAGCAGCTCTGCTCTCTCTCTCTACTGCTTGTTATTTCTTGCTATCTTCTCTCTTTAATGAACCAACTGTTTCCTTGACTGTTTCTTGTTATTTATATGTTGAAAGAAACTGTTTAAAACTATCTTTTACTTTTGTTGCAAGTCTTTGTTTATTCCGAGTCTTTGCTTTCCTGACTTCATCTTTGCAGGTTCAGGCTATCTGCTGATATTCTGCCTTAGTTATGTGTCCCTCTTTCCATTTGTTGTACTTGTCCTTTTTGTCTTTCAGTTTATCAGAGAGAGCTTTGTGCAATTATGCTGTTTTCTTCTTGGATTTCTTGTTTTTCTTTTTCAGTGATATTGTGCTGGACTGGACTTTTATGATTACATTTTTCAGAGTTTCCCATGCTTCTTGAGTTGTTTTCCCCTTTAGGATCTTCATCCATGGAATCTTTCCTAGGCTCTCTCTGAGTTTGTTAAAATCAGCTCTTTTAAAATTTAAAGCACTAGTTGGATTATGTTCTATTGCTGGTGTTTGCATTATATTGAATTCCAGTATAACGTGGTCACTTTCATCCAAGGTTCTGGCAACTTCAACTCCCCCTATCACTTCTTCTCCATTAATAAGAATTAGGTTCAGAATAGCTTTTCTTCTAGTTCTGTCCTCTACCTTTTGAATGACAAAGTTGTTGGCTAGATTGGTTAAGAATCTGTTTGATCTCCCACTTGCTATAGAGTTTATCTCGCAATTGATATCAGAGTAGTTAAAGTCTCCCATTACTATGCTTCCTATATTCATTTGTTAACTGATTGGCAAAGATTTCATCTATTTCTTCTGATTGGTTGGGTAGCCTGTAATATACATATATGGCAATGTCACTCTTTTTTCCTTTTATATTGTCACATATATATTCTAGAAGGTTTTTATCTTTGATCATATATATTTAGTTCTAGTGGAACTAAACATTGATTTTTAAAAAAACAAGAATTAAACATGGATCTGATGCTTCATTCATTCAATTAACCTCTTTTTTGATGCTTTTATGTCAGATTTATTTCTCAGCAGACTCATTATATTCAACAGAGAGTCAATTTGCATATTTCATAGAAGTAGTAGAAGAGGAACATCCTTTATTATCAGAGGCATGAAGAGATTCAGGGACACATAAGCAGCAAGAGTGTGGTCAGTCAACAGAACAAAAGGTCAATAACTTTAACTGCATTAAACACTTTTTATCCCAGTTTAAGGAGGTAATACAGATTGCATTAAAAACTACAGAAGTAAGGAGCAGGCGTAACTAAGTGGTTGCACAATAAATTGCTTCCAGGTGCAATTAAAGGTGCTATTCATTATCTATAACATTCCACATGACATAAGGGCTGGCTTCTTGTGAGTCTGTCTTTCTTAGCTTCTGTTCAGCTAATCCAGCAGGGGTTGTGTACTCTAGGATCTTTTGATTAAACATTGTCCCTAATGGGACCACAGCTTCTCTGTAGTAGTGCCTGCAGTCTGGAACAGGGTTTCCCTAAGATCTGGATGTTCCCTCCCATCGCTGTTGTTTAGAAGAGCTGTAAACACCAGGTCTTCACCAGGTCTTTGCATAGGAGACTTAGACTTCTTGCTTTGTTTTATCTAGTCTTAAAGCACAAATTCATTTATTTCTTCTATTTTTTCTTTATTTATGCATAACCTTTATTCATTTCATTTTCCTTGTCCTATACCAATTTATGTTCAACAATGGCCACCAAAATATCCTTATATTGAAGACTAAAGCATGCCAAAGATTCTGAAATCAGATTAAATAAAAGCGGAGAATATAGACATTCATGATTACTGTATGTCTGTGTTGCATTCTAATAGGTGAAGAGATCATTCTATTTATGAACACACTAATTAATGGGTTAGAATATTTTAAATTAATTTAATCAAGAAAATTGAAAGGAAAATCAATTTTGACTAGTATATGTTCCAAAACTTTAATATCCAACATGTCAAATGCAACCACTGTCAAATTTAATTTGTCTAATTGCATATCATATACTCACTATTATTCTAATATTATCCAGTGCTTCATACCCTTTAGTAAAAAACCAAATTATACAGGATGATGTATTAAGGATAATATAGTTTGCAAGCCAAATCAGTAAAAATCTCAGCATCTACAATTGAGAAATCAAGCAAAATGTAAACATACTGCAAGATGTTAACTATTTTAATATACTCTTGTTATGTTTATTTTACATAGGAAAATAATTATATTTAAATTGAAAAGCATAGATGACAATCATCATAAACAATCACATCACTCCCCTATCTAAGATCAACAAAACCTTGCTGGCTATAAAGCACATATTCAAAAGTATTTTTTCTAAGTATTCTTTCTAAGAAAATATTCATCAAAATTTATCAAGTTATTCATACTTGGATCTCTAAATGGTCCAATAATTTTGTCTGTGCTGTTTCATGGCAAAAATGGGGCACTGTTTTCCCCTAAATATATCCCTAGTTTTTTCATTATTAACACTTAGTAGAACAAGACATGCAACTTTCACCAAGCTAAAAATCCCTGTTTTTATACACACAACAATCAAGATGACAACAATTCATATATTTTAGCCCTTTCATTTGTATTTAGATCAATATCTTTAATTCACCTTATGTATTCATCAACTGTACACTAACATCCTTTCATTTTCTTACTTTCACAAAATACATAGCATAGCTGCTTTCCTTCATTTTCTTTCTCTAATTTATGTACATATTCTATTTACAAGGTCTTATTTTCCAAGTCACTGACACAGTGATGTTGTAATGTTAACTATTATTTAGTTAACCAATACTCTCAAATGATAATTTATAAAAGAAATGGAAGAAATAGGCTAAGTTATATTATTTAAATATACCAATGTTACAAATATCATGCCTTCCTATTTAACAGTGCCAGTTAATTCTGGCATGCCTTGGTAACCAAATGACAAATGCAAGCAAAGGCCAGTTTAATCCCAAGTGTCAGGCCTGGAAGCCATCTTTTTGTATTGGGCCTTCAGACCTGCCACATTTACTACTGTGGGAAATTGGAAGGGGGGATTGCATGGAGCATGGGTGAGATATAGTCATAATAACATTCCTTTCTCAGGGGTTCAAGGTCATCTTGTCCTGCACCTGGAAGGCTGGAACTGGGAGGCAACTGCAGTTGAGACCGTGTTTGGATTGGACCATGTGATGGACTTGTGGGTGTTGGGCAGGGACTTGAACTTTCCTTTGCTGGAAGCTTTCAGATTCAGGTACTCCCAGATGTGCCAATATGACATCTCTAATAAAAAATAACTTTGAGGAAACTCAAGCCTCTGAAGTTTATTTCGTTGGGGACCCTGACATTAAGCACATTTACACTATTCTATGCAAGCTAGAATCTTCCATTGGAATACTATTGTACAATTTGCTATGCTCTTGTCCTCATCTAGCAAGTTTATACAGGAGCTACAAGAAATAATATTCAAAATATGTTTGTTTTTTTTTAATTATTATTTATATGCCGCCCTTCTCCGGAGACCCAGGGCGCCTTACAATGCGTTAAGCAATAGCCTTCATACTTTTGTATATTTTTACAAAGTCAGCTGTGTTAATTACAGGGTGCATTAAACCACTGTACTACCAAGGCTCGGTTAAAAAATGACCTATCTCTGGTTTTAAAAAAACTGAAAAAGTAATTCATTCATAATATTTTAAAGATTCTTTGCTGTTGTTTATATCTTACATATATGCATATATACCTAAGCAGTACATATATGCTATAAACGCAGTAGGTCAGTTTTCATACGGAACTCAGCATTGTTCAGTTGCTATTAAACAATTTCTATTAATAAAAAGATGTCAGTTGAAAGCTGATATCAAAATACAGAACATGTGCATAATGCTTTAAACTCAAAACCTTGCCTGAGAATCTCTAAGGGTTTCATTCAGCTCTGAATATTTTATTCAGCAAATCAAATTAAGCTGTAACTCTGAAAGCAGGCATGAAGCTGTATAGATATTGTTCCAGCTCCCACACACAGATACTCATTTCTTTTTAATATTACTTCCAAAAATGACATTGGGCAGTACTTTTAAATTACATTTTGAGAAAATTTCAATGACTGTAACATTACTGATTAACACCAAGAGATAATAGCAATGGGTAACAGAATGAGATATTAAACAAAAGAATCCAAACAATAACAAATCATTTAAATATTGCTGCTAAGAAAAATAAATGCCAGAATATTTACCATGCATTTCATAGAATCTTTTGCTGTCCTTGATATACAAAGAAGGCTAGTCCTGCCACAAATTAATATCTTGAGTGAGGACTAATCCTATTCTATCTTTGTTCAGACCTTGCTGCAGGGAATTTTTGCTTTTGAATATAGCTATCTATCTTGTTATCTCTTAAGTGCTGACATCTGCTGTGGACTATTAAGGAAGGTGGGGGCTGCTTTCTTCCTCTAAGAAACATTTTTCTCCATTTGTCATCCAGGGAAATATATTCTTCCTTTTTAATATTTCTCAAAATATTTCATTCTTCTAGGAGAGGGGTAGGTGTTAACTTTCTATAATTAGTATCATGTTACTATGCCATATTATCATGAGAGCAAAATATAACAAATTGGAAGGAGGATCCACTTATTATTAGTGAGCAATCATGTAGCTTGGCCACTCTGAAGCAATGCAAGAGACTCTTGTCCCAAAGGTGCTTTTTCAAGAGGCAACTGGACTTTCTGGAAACCAAGAAAGTCCAGTTGTCTATTGAAAAAAGCACCTTTGGGACAACCATGATCTGGATGACTGAAGAATCTTCATAGACAAGAGACTCCTGTGCTCAGTGAACTGACAAAGCACTCAGGAGAAGCAATCATTAGATTTCCTTTGTACCACTTAAAGATACCAGCTGGTCTCACTCACTCACAAAATATCCTAAGGTAATCATCCAGATTTAAGGAAAAATCATATGCCCTCAGAAAGACAGTAAAAATATCAGACAGAATGCCAGGCTTGCACCCTGCCTATCAGTCATTTCTTCTATGGCTATGTCAACCCTTCTGTAAATACCTGTTTATAGGAATAAAAGTACCACAAAAAACTTGGGGGGGGGAGGGGAGAACTCTGGAGAAGCTCAGCTACAGACAGAAAGTATGGGCATACTGCCAAGAACCTTTAAGGCTGTTACAATGTAACAAAGCTTAACCCAGAGGCAGTTTCTGAAAACACTTAAAGCAGCAGGGGTGGCAATTAAGATCAGGATTAGGGTAGAAATACAGGCACACTAGAATTTTTTCTTCCTGCATTCCTTACAGGATTAGCTCTGTAAAGTGGGAAAAGATTTCTTCCAACAACTGGTTCTCCGAACTGCTCAGAAAATTAACATACAATTTGGAAGAACCAGTGTGAACTGGCAGGAGCCCACATTGCACTGCTCACATTTCAAAATTCTCAATTCTCTAGTCTATAGCCAGGATAGACTGCCAGTGTAGTTGTGCTTGTTGAAAGTCATCAAAAAATAGCAGAGAAAAAATACTCAGTTTGCTCCCTGAAAAGAAGACAAGATGAGAAACTTTCTGTTCTATTCATTGGTAACAAGATATTATATACAAATCTCTTTTGTGCTCTATGAATTTCACAAAGTTCAAACATGGTGCTAGCCAATGTTTTGATTGGATGTTTTCTGTTTGCTCTCTTATTTCACAGAGCCAACTTAGCCACACTGGAGAGAACATATTTACAATAAGAACATTAAAATATGTATATGAAATAATTTAAGAACTGTTTCTCACAATTTACAGGTACTATTACTAAGTTGATAGCCTGGCTGGCGTAGTAGTTAAGGTGTCAGGCTGGAAACTCAAACCATGAGTTCTAGTCTTAAGCACAAAGCCAGCTGGATGATCTTGGACTAATTACTTTCTCTCAATCCTAGAAAGGAGCCCATTGCAAAACACTTCTACAAAACATTGTCAAGAAAATTTCAGGGACTTGTCCAGGCAGCTTCCAAGAATCAGACATGATTGAACAGATGAAAAAAAAAAGTGTAAGTTAACTGGCAATACATATCTCACCAAATACATATTATTCCAAAGCAATAGTATGTATCCTGGAGGTGTCCATAATGAATGGAGAGAATAGATGCCTAGAATTCTGTGATAAAACTATAGTTCAATGCCTCCAAGATAGTTAGCTAGAATATATTTCTAGAAAGAATGACTGGAAGTGTAAAAGTCAAGCAAAACCAACAGCATCCTTTTGTCATTTGCACAGATCATACACTTTGAATGATTTCTTCATCTTGTAACATTAGCAAATAGTATACCATAGTAGTTATAGAGTTGGTGTCAGGGTTCAAAGTAATACTCCCAATGAAAGAAGACTCTGAGGCTTGAAGTTCCTCAAAGTTACTTTTTATTAGAGATGTCATATTGGCACATCTGGGAAAACCCAAATCTGAAAGCTTCCAGGTTTTACCCACCCAAAGGAAAGTCCAAGTCCCTGTCCAGCACCCAACGTCCATTACATGGTCCAATCAAAGCACTGTCCCAACTGGAGATGCCTCCCAGTCACACCCCTCCAGGTGCAGGGCAAGATGTCCTTGACTCTGAGAAAGGAATGTTATTATGACTATATATCACCACTGCTCCATACAATCCCCCCTCCCACAGCAGTAAATGTGGCAGGCCTGAAGGCCCAATGCAAAAGATGGCTTCCAGGCCTGACAGTTGGACTAAGACCAGAAAATTTTAGTTTAAATGATCAGTCAATTACAATATCTACCTACAATAGATTGACCTATCAATGCAACTGCTGTTTTTAGGTTGAACTGTATTCCTACAGAATTTGAAGATGCTTCATGGAAGCAAATCTACTTATATTCCTTATTGTACCTGGTAGTAATGTAGAGTATTTTCATCGTTCATAGAAGGATGATACAACAGTGATAAACTACTATATGTCCTAATATTATTTTGCATGAAGAATTGGACTTCATAGAATCACAGGGTTGGAAACGACTTGGAAGATTTTTAGTTCAAATCATCCCAAATGTCTGTTTAACTATTTGAAAACTGCCACTGATGGGGCACTCATTTCTTCAAGAAAAAGTAATCTCTGCTATTTAATAGCTGTCATGGTTGAAAAGTCCTCCTTATTTTGAGTTTTAGATCACTCACTCTCTAAAACTTCTAACTGGTTCTTGTCCTGTGCTATGTAGAAAAGATACACAATTTCTTCCTTACAATGGTCCTTCAAGTATTGGAAGACTGCCATCACATGTATCTTTAGCCATCCTTTCTTGTTATTCTTAAGCTAAACATATTCATTTCCTTAACTATTCTTCTAGGATTTAATAAAAGAGGGATAATGCCCTCTCAGCCCGCTTTCCAATTCCTCAGCATCCTTTTTGTATTGCAGCAATCAGAACTAGCATAGTATTCCAGGTGCAGTTTGATCACTGCTGTCCAGGGCAGAATTAACACTTCCTGTAACATCAACAATATAACTTTGTTTATGCATCCCAATTTTGCACTGTATCTTTTGAAAACTGCAGCCTCATCCTTAATCAGTCTTCTGATCCTTCTTATAATATTATCACTAACTCAGACAATTCCTTGTTTTGTACTCATGCATTTGATTTTTCATTTGTATGTGCAGAATTTACATTTCTCGCTACAGAACAGCATATTTTGGATAAAACCCCTTATTCAACTTCATCAAGATCCTTTTGAATCTTGAATTTATCATCTGAGGTAAGAATCCTCCTAAAATTATATTGTTCTACAAATTTGATGAACATCCCTTCTTTTCCTTATTTAAGTAAATTATGAAACACTAAGAGTGCTTGATCCATGACAGAACCTTGGAGAAGCTTACTGCAAGCCTCCCTCCATATAGAATAGAATAGAATAGAATAGAATAGAATAGAATAGAATAGAATAGAATAGAATAGAATAGAATAGAATAGAATAGAAAACAGAGTTGGAAGGGACCTTGGGGGTCTTCTAATCCAACCCCCTGCTTAGGCAGGAAACCCTATACCACTTCAGACAAATGGCTATCCAACATCTTCTTAAAAACTTCCAGTGTTGGAGCATTCACAACTTCTGGAGGCAAGTTGTTCCACTGATCAATTGTTCTAACTGTCACAAAATTTTTCCTTAGTTCTAAGTTGCTTCTCTCCTTGATTAGTTTCCACACATTGCTTCTTGTCTTACCCTCAGGTGCTTTGGAGAATAGCTTGACTCCCTCTTCTTTGTGGCAGCCTCTGAGATATTGGAACACTGCTATCATGTCTCCCCTAGTCCTTCTTTTCATTAAACTAGACATACCCAGTTCCTGTAACTGTTCTTCATATGTTTTAGCCTCCAGTCCCCTAATCATCTTTGTTGCTCTTCTCTACACTCTTTCTAGAGTCTCAACATCTTTTTTACATCATGGAAACTGAACACAGTATTCCAAGTGTGGCCTTATCAAGGAATTATAAAGTGGTATTTAACACTTCACATGATCTTGATTCTATCCCTCTGTTTATGCAGCCTAGAACTGTGTTGGCTTTTATGGCAGCTGCTGCACACTGCTGGTTCATATTTAAATGGTTGTCACTAGGACTCCAAGATCCCTCTCACAGTTAGTACTATCGAGCAAGGTACCACATATACTGTATTTGTGCTTTTTGTTTTTCTTGCCTAAATGTAGAACTTTTACTTTTTTCACTGTTGAATTTCATTTTGTTAGATAGTGCTCAATGTTCAAGTTTGTCAAGATCCTTCTGTATCTTAAGCCTATCTTCTGGAGTGTTGGCTATTTCTGCCAATTTGGTGTCATCTGCAAATTTTATGAGTTCCTCATCTATCCCCTCACCCAAATCATTGATGAAGATGTTGAAGAATATTGGGCCTAAAACAGAGCCTTAGGGTACTCCACTGCATAGTTCCCTCCATGTAGATGCAGTTCCATTGAGGACTACACGTTGAGTGTGGTTGGTCAGCTAGTTACGAATCCATCTGGTGGTGATGCTGTCTAACCCACATTTTTCTATTTTATGTAGAGGTAGATTATGGTCTACTTTATCAAATGCCTTACCAAGTAAATTATATTGACAATATTCCATTAATTTTGTCACTTTGTCAAAGAATGCAATAAGATTAGTCCGGCATGATCTGTCTTTTGACAAGCCCATGTTGGGTTTGATGAATATATTCGTGAAGAACCAGATGTTAGGTATAGGTGTTCAACACATTGTGAATCCATCTGATAATGCTTGGCTGTCTCAGGAATTCTGGGAGTTGAAGTCCACAGGTTGTAAAAGGGCCACAGTTGCCCACCCCTGTGATAATGGGATCTTCCATCCTCGATTGTTCCATTTTATGAAGAAAGATGCTATTGTCAACTTTATCAAACATCTTACTCAAAGTGTTCTATGTCTACAGCATTCCCTTGATCTACTACTCTAGAACATTTTGTCAATGTTTAACAAAACAAATTAGTATTCACATTGTTCCTTTCTAAGCACTTGCAAGGTCCAAGTTTGTTACCAAGCTGACTGGTCTATTGTTTTCTTTTTGGAACACTGAAATAATATTAATTCTCCTACAAACCTCTGGTACTTTTTCTTTACTCCAGGAACTCTCAAAATTATAGTTGGGGGCTTCTGAATTTAGCATCCTGGGATGTAATCCATTCAAACCTAGAAAATTAAATTCATTCACAGCAGTTAAGTGATTTCCCACTAATTTCATTATCTGTTTTGTCTTGCATTGTGTGGCTTCTGACAAGTTTGACCACTTTTTCCTTTTCAGGAAGGAAAGACAAATGCAAAATAGGAATTAAGCAACTTAATCTTCTCCTCATCACCATCTTTCCATTTTCTCCAATCAGCAGCCTTAGTTCTTCTCAACTTTTCTGTTATTCTCCACATAATTTACCCTCATTATATTATTTATTTCTCCATTGTAACATCAGTAAATTAGAACACATATATGTAATTATTTGCTTCATATGACATAGCATTCTAACAAGTTGCAGTGGTTGCAGGGAATGATTAGAGGAAAAGCTGTCATAGCTATAGCAGCTAATTATATGTGAAATAACATTGGTTTAACATTGTATTATTTTTCTTTGTTTAGATGCTCACTTGCTGACCATTATGAAATTTTACAAATGTTATTTGCATGTTGGTATATTGTGTTCCTGTTTTTAATTGATTAATGGATAAATATCCCCTTGTTTTCCTTTCTTGTTCCTTTCTATTTCTTTTCTTTGTCTTGCAATAAAATATTTCCTATTTACTTTCATACTATTTTCTCCTTAGGATATAATAACAACAGACAGCAGTAAATATTTTTCTCTAGCAGGATGAAAACTATGTAAGATTTATGTTGCCAAATGTGAAGAGATACCGTGCATATGTGAATCTGCATGTAAAATTATGGTCTTTGGAATGGAAAATGGCATCTATTGGATGGCAAATAAATGACATCTTATACAGAAATATTTTTAGCTTGGCAGAAATATTAAAAGCAATTCCTGCAGCAAGAAGCAATTTCAATGCAATAGTAAAATCCTTGACAATTAGCATGCTGTGAATTATGCTTTTCACTACAGAAAGTAATGTTTTCCCATAGCACATTGTATCATTGTAATTTTTTTAACAATTTCCTAAGGAAACATTTGGACTTTATTTTACAAGGAATTGTGAACACAAGTCTTTGAACAACAGCAAAAGCAATATCTGAAAGATAAGTTTCTTTTTTCCTCCCATTTTAATTTGCTCCAGTAATCAAATGGAAAGTAACAAGCAAACAGAGACATAATCTTCCCCAGGCATCTTCATTTACATGTGCAGTGTGAATATCTCTAGGGAGGAGGCTCTGGATCATAACTATGGATGCCAACTTCCATATGAACAGCAATTTTAATAATATAAATTAGTATCCATCTATATAACCATTGTAAATCCCAGCTGTAGGAGAAAATGTATCTATCATTTCAGTGGGAAGCACTATTTTCCAAATAGTTTATGGAAGACCATGAGAGAAGCCCTGATAGATGAAACAATATCTACCATTTTATGTCATAAAATGTCTGGTCAGATATGCTCAGTAGAGAGATTTACACATCTGTTGTCTTTGCTTTTTGGGCTCCTGGTATTTAAGATGGCCTTAACTGGATTCTGGAGACAGTATTAGTCATAAAGGTCATTAACCACTGCTTTCCAAATGGCTCTGAACTGACCTCATTCTTTTTTTTTTTTCTTTATTCAGTTTTTTCTGACTCTCAAAGACTGCCTTAGATGCTTTGTTTCACAGAATACTCATTTTCCATAGAGGCTTGTGGGATATACTGGGTTGTAGTGATGTATTGTCCCAGTGACTGAAATTCACAATTGAAATTATACTTTTACTATTGAATTATGTTCTAATTTTAAAAAACCTTTCATTTGCTTTACTGCCTTGTAAGCTTGAAATGGTTCTAGTCCTAGTCAGTGAATGAATGAATGATCCTCAGAGATGGGTTTCAAAATTTTCTACTACCGGTTCTGTGGCCGTGGCTTGGTAGGTGTGGCATGGCATGGCTTGGTGGGCATGGCTGGGGAAAGTCACTGCAAAATTCCCATTTCCTCCCCATCAGCTGGAACTCGGGAGGCAGAGAATAGATGGGGGCAAGGCCAGTCAGAGGTGGTATTTACTGGTTCTCTGAACTACTCAAAATTTCCGCTACCAGTTCTCTAGAACTGGCCAGAACCTGCTGAATACCACCTCTGATGATCCTTTGTAATTTTTCCAATGCAGAGTTTAAGGGATTCTCCAACTTTTGTTTTCCAAATCATAATCTATTCTAAAGGGATTCCTTCCTTTATCCTTTTGAAGTTAGTTTTCCTAGAAGTTATTTTGTTCTCTTTATAATTATTCTTTTTTCCCCTGTCTTAACTTGTTTGTTCACTTCTTTTACTTGTTCACTTTGTTTACTTCTCTTAGAGGCAGTGTGCCTAAAAATCTAATCTTTGGTTTTCAGATTTCCTGAAGTGCCCAGTGAATTAAGCCAACTGGCAAACAGCTAAACCTACATGTTTGTATTCTAGTTCCTTCTCTTAAGTGTTGTCCAAATGCTGACTCTTCTGTGTCATTTGCAGTACAATTGCCAGGGCTGGTTCACCAGGCACAGGTCTAAACTCCATGCTCCACGCAGCCTTAAAAAGAAGATAGTAATAAATGCAATTCTTTTCATTTGCTTCTTTGTGTTTTAGCAAAATAGATACAGTATATTGCTGCAGCATAATGGTGAAGTAATGATGCCTTTTATTAAAGTTAATTTTATTGTATTAAAATTTAATTTATTAAACTTTAATTTGTTTTATTTAATATTTTATTAAAGTTTATTTTATTAAAGTTTATCTTATTTATTAAAGTTGATGGGAAGTTGAACAACTGACCCTGTGGTGCAGCCAGAACAATCTTGAACTGAACACACTCAAAACTGTAAAAATGATAGTAGATTTTAGGAGAAGCCCTATTCTATCATTTCTTACAATACTAGACAACAAAATAGAGACCTTCAAGTTTCTAGGTTCTCAGGACTTAAAATGGACACCTAACACCCAAAATGTCATTTTAAAAAGCACAACAAAAATGTTCTCCTTGCTCCAACACAAAAAGCTCAGTGTGCCCAAGGAGCGGCTGATACACTTCTACAAAGGAATTATTGACTCTGTCACTTGCACCTCTATAGCTGTCCGGTTTGGCACAGCAACCAAACAAGACAGATACAGACTTCAGTGAATAGTTAGGACTGCAGAAAAAATAATTGCAACCAGCCTGCCTTCCATTGAGGATCAGTTTACTGCATGGGCCAGAAAGAGAGCTGAGAAAATATCTGCAGACCCCTCACATTATGGAGATAAATTCTTTCAACTTCTTCCCTCAAGATGATGTTATAGGGCATTGCATGCCAAAACATCCAGAAACAGATTCCCTATCCCCCCTGTGCTAAACAACTAATTCCCACAACACTGTCTTATGCCCTGCGATGTCAAACCACCGAGTAGGGCTGTATTACTATTACTATTATCCTTCTCATCTTTCTTATTACCTTAGCTTCTTAGGATTATAACTTTGTTGTTTGTATCTCATGATTTATGTTGATTGATTATATAGTATCCTATGACTATCACTGAGTGTTGTATCTTTTGATTTATGGTGATTGTAGTTTATGATTATGATCATGATGTATCACTCATTGCTTGTATGTATGCTGAGAGCTTATTACCAGAGACAAATTCCATGTGTTTCCAATAACACTTGGCCAATAAAATCTAATCTGTTCTACTCTACGCTACACTACGCTGCGCCACGCCACGCCACGCCACGCCACGCCACGCCACGCCACACCACTCCACTCCATTCCATTCCATTCCATTCCATTCTATTCTTTCCCCAGAATGTTTGAAGACAGATCTTCTGGGAAATGACTGCTTAAGTGTTTTTCAAAACTGTCTCTGTGGGTAAGCCTTGTTCCATTTTAACAGTTGTTAATGGTCCATGGCAATATGCCCAGACTTTCTACAGCCTGAGCGGCTTCTCTGGAGTTTTTTTTTCTTTGCTGGTACTTTTATTCAGGGGCTTGACTTTCTTTTAAAGGGAAAGGGTTGTTTTAAGCTTTTTACACTGCTTTAGTGGTCCCTGGCACGGTCTTTTTGGGGTGTACTTCCAATCAGGGGTGAAATCTAAAAATTTTTGCTACCGGTTCTGTGGGTGTGGCTTAATTAGTGGGCGTGGCTTGGTGGTAAGGTGTCTGGGAGGGCATGGCTTGTTGGTCAGGTGGGCGTGGCCAAGTCAATGTAACTTCTTTGCCCTTTTTTAACCTACAAAACACAACACAACACAACTGGCTCACCCACAATATAAAACCAGCTGTGCTAGACCCAAAATGGCCCCTGCAACAAGCAGGAATCTCACACAGCCACAAAAAGCCCAAAAAACCAACTTTCACACTTTACACACACAAAATTCCACATAGAGCTTTGTGAGATTTTGTGTGTTTGTGTAGTTAGAGTGAAACACTACAGAAACACACTAAATCTCAGAAAGCTGCACAAATATTATTTTATTTTATTTTTATATAAAAGCAGCTAAATTTAAAACTTCCTAAATTTTAAATGGCTAGATCTAAAAAAAAGAACAACTAAAAAAAACCCCAATTAACTATTTTTTTAAAGCTCCCAAAGGGGAAAAAAACTTACCCAATAGAACAGGAGTCTCCAACCTTGGCAATTTTAAGACTTGTAGACTTCAACTCCCAGAATTCCTCAGCCAGCTTTGCTTTGTTGGCTGAGGAATTCTGGGAGTTGAAGTCCACAACTCCCTGCCTGCTTGATTGCAGGCAGGGAGATTCAGTTGTTTGCTGATGCAATGGATTGCAGGGATTACAGCAAGGCGTTGCGACCAGCAGCTAAGGTAAGCAAGCTGAGGGGGGGAGGGAGGATTTTTGCTACCGATTAGCAGGCAACTCAGCTGGGATCATCAGAGCTTGGCTCGTCAGAGCCATTTAAAAGAAAAAAAAGGCTCTGATGATTGCGCAGCTCAGCTGGGCCTGGGGGGTGGGGACAGGGATTTTTGCTACCAGTTCTCCGAACTGCCCGCCACCATCGCTACCTTCTCGCCTGAGCCAGTCCGAACTGGGACCATTTCACCCTTGCTTCCAATACAGCTGAATCCCCTGCCAGCCACTCCTTGCCTCCTCATCCCCAATTATGGGTGGGAGGGGGTGATCATTTAGTGACCATTCATAGTTACAATGGCATTGAAAAAAGGGACTTATGATCGTTTTTCACACTTATGACCATTGAAGTGTCACCACAGTCATGTGATCAAAATTCAGATTGTTGACAACTGTCTCACATTTATGATGGTTGTAGTCTCCCAGGGCCATATGATTTCCTTTTGCAACCTTCTGATAAGCAAAGTCAATGGGTAGGCCAGATTCACTTAACAGCCATGTTACTAACTTAACAACTGCAGTGATTCACTTAACAAGTGTGGCAAGAAAAGTTGTGAAATGGGGCAAAATTCACTTAATAAATTTTTCACTTAGCAACATAAATTTTGGGCTGAATTGTGATCATAAGTCAAGGAGAAGCTGGGTGAGGCAAGGCTGGGTGAGGCGAGGAGTGGCTGGGATGGGAGGGGTGAGGAGGGGCCAGGCAGGGAGATGCAAGGTGCCCCTCAACGTAAGTGACATTGAGTTGGCCATGCCCACCCAGTCACATGACCATCCAGCCACACCTATCCTGCCGGTCATTAAGGCAGAAAACTGGTTATTAAATTATTTGAATCCCACCACTGCCTGAATCCCAATTGGAAGGGGTCCAGATAATCTATTTCCTACAGGATCTGCTAGAGCTACAATATGATCACCTTCTCAAAAACCTTCCACAGAAAGGAAAGATAAATGATAAAAGTATCTAAGAATCTAGCAATATTTACTTAAGAAGATGAATTATAGCCTCCTTAAATGGCTAGAACTCCACCCCCTCCTCCAGATATGTATTAACTAGTTCCCAAACCCACCCATTTGTTATCTCCCAGAAACCTTTTATCATGTGGTGAGGTGCATGGATCTAAAACCCAGGTGGCCAAGTTCACATTCCCTAGAATCCTGTCCTCCTTCTCAGGAGTAACAGAGTCAAACTGTTCCTAGATAACTGGATAGCCCTGGGCATCTCCATATCAACAATGTCACTCCAAGCTGGGAAAAAATATGAGTGATTTTATCTGCCAGAAAATCAGCAAATTCCTCAGCATAACCCTGCAGGTACATCTCCAAGTCCTTCCCTAAAGGAACTGGATTACCCTAAAGAAGATTATTGGGTGATTCTCTGCAATCTGTGTGGAGAAGAATTTCCACTTTGCCACACAAATTACCACATTAATAGCAACTCTTACCTATGTTTGGTTGAATTGATTCTTTGTCTTCTGCCAGTAGGTCTTGATCCACTTTACCTCTCAGTTCTTTCATACACTATGGTACCTGATAAAATTCATGAGGTTGAAAAAGGTCACTTGAATGCAATCCTGGATGACTTGGGACAGAGCCATGGAAGTCATGATTTCCATGAATTCTTGAGTTACCTCTGACCCCACAGCCCAGGCATTATTAGGCAGATGAGGTGCACTATTGACAGTAAATCTTCAGTTCCATCCACTGATAAATAAATGTGCCAACTAGCTGGTGGAATTTTGGGAGGTAGGAGAATACTCTAAAATGGGTAGAGAAACTAGACATAATGGTCTGAACTTTTTTCAATGCAATAGCATCTGAGTATTGTCTAGCTCAGGGTAAAAGAGGCTGTCATCCATTGAACACATTGGAGACTTTTGGGTTAGGCTTTTGGATGGGTCTGGATTTTTTAAGATGTAATGATGGCATTGTCAAGGGTGATTCACTCTTTCACCTAGTTGCTTCTTCACTCTCAGTTTGATAACAATCGGGAGGGGGAATTGGAATGTCAGGGACATAATGAAATGCCAAGACTCTGTCGGCAGATCATACGACCTTGCTGCCAGACCTAAGGTTATACAACGCAGGTGCTTGAATGATCCAGACTGTTCCCATAACAAAAGAAGCAGATTTAATTGGACAACGCAATGAACTGAGGGGGATGACCAAAGGGAAAAAGCAAATTTAACTATGTGGGATTCTGCGCAGGAAAACAAGAGTGGTTTCGCTTCTTCTGTGCCAATATAGTGTATTCAATGAAGCTTTACTTTTGGGAAGCAGAATGTCCCAGGAGTTCTCTTTTTGGATTCTCTAGCTGGACAGTTGACAGGCAAAGTGATGCCTAGCTGTAGTAGCTGCCAGAGTGAGAGCTTCTGCTATTTTACAATACCTAATATTTGGCAAGAAATCCCACTTTTATGTTTTATTACAATTCTCTGAAAATTAAAGTGGAAAACAAACTGGACTGTTATAGCACTGCTTGGTTTATTGCATAAAGTGCAGTATTTGTGACATGCAAATGCTATAGAAGTGATAGTGTATTAATGGTTTTAAGAAGTATAATGAAAAGCAAGAGATAAAATCTTTTTTTCTTTCTTTTTAAATACAGTATGGTTGCCTGACTATTGCAGTTGGGAGATTTAACAAACAATTATACCCCAAGGACATAAATTAGAAGCTTGGGGAATTTGGCATTAAAGACTCTGTACTGTATGTACTTGGGATCCTTTTGAATTCAATGCTGAATATTACCACATGGTGATTTAAAGGAACACTTTATTCTATGATAACCTCTCCTAAAAATTTTGTAATACAAACCCCATGCATTTTTTAGAACTCTTATTTCTTACTGAATGTTTAATTCTTCTGCTAATATTTGGGTTTCCAATGTGGTATTTCTTGCTATTGGTGTGCCCATAGACTTCTCTGTTGCTTTGTTATTTTTTAAAAAATAGACGATTTGAATTGAAAACAATAATAATAAATGGGAAGCTTCCATGATGCAAAGAGCAGTCTTGGATTATTATCTTTAATGTGCCCCACTGTCATTTTTTAAAAATTGTTTATTTATTTAAATTTATTAATTGCTTAATTCCAAGGGGCCTGAGCTATGAACATTGTTTTATTTGCAAATATGTCTACTTGTCCAGAACAAACACACATATCCAGTTGTAAACTGGCATGGGCAAGGAGCATTCCCAACAGCAGGAGGAGTAAATAGGGTGCATCACCAGAAAATTAGCATTTAGTTCATAGAATTTTATGACAAAGTCAGCTATTTGTGCATGAGCAAACCCACCATGGTTGCAAGATGTCAAGGTAACTTCTTTGAAACAACAAAACTACACCACTTGTACAGAGTATGAGGGTGTAGAAACCAAATCAGAAGATTGCAGGCTATCCTAGAATATCTTAACAAATATAATGTCAGGGTTCCAAGGAACACCCACAACAAAATAAACTGCCAATAACCCCTCTACTAAATCCCCCCTCCTACTTTCCTACACATAAGAAGGTGCCCCCCCCCCGCAGAAAAAACCACATCCTGAAAAATAAAACAGACAAAACTTCTAAACTGCCACATAATAGTTTTTAACATAACTGATAATTAATGATGTACTTGTAATTTGTCTCACGTGTAAACTATGCATAAAATCATAATTTCCCATTTCTTGCCTCAGTTTTAATTGTACATTAGTTGGATTCTCTCCAGAGTCTTGCTGAATATAAGAATGTCATCTAGGTAAACTAGGACCCCTTTGTATAGGTGCTCATGTATCACCTCATTTATCAATTGCATAAAAACTGCAGGGGGCCCTTGCAGACCAAATGGCATGACTTTGAATTGGAAGCTGCCAAGCAGACAGTTAAAGATGGTTTTCCATTCATCTCCTTCCTTAATCCTTATGCAGTAATAGGCTTCTCTCAAGTCCATCTTGGTGAACACCTTGCCCTTGGCTAAGTGATTTAGCATGTCCTTCATGAGGGGAAGAGGGTAGGTGTTCTCCATACACACAACATTAATTCCACAAAATCCATGCAAAGCCTCATTTCCCCCACCCCCCCCACCAACAATTTTTTTCCTTAAATAGTACTGGGGCTGCCACTCTGGATTTTGCAGACTGGATAAAATCCCTTGCTAAATTGGCATTGATGTATTTTTAATTCCTCCATTTCTTTCAGAGTCATGGAGTACATCTTTTGTTAGGCAACTTTGCTCCCAGTACGAATTTGATTGTGCAATCTGTTGGGCAATGAGGGGGAAGGAAGTTGCAATCTTCCTAGTGGAAGACCCCCAACAGGTCTCGGTACTCACTTGGCACCTGTGGGGTGCTGGGTAGCCTATCTGTGGTTGGGGCTGTGGTTGTGGGCTTGCTGAGGCTGGTGGGGTTTGTGGCCTTTTGGCAGTAGTCCGGCTTGATGGGTGGTAGCAGTCTGATGCCTATTCTTAGTTTTCAGTAGCCATCTTCCCAAGTGATGGTCAGTCCCCATTTGTCTAACCAAGCTAGGCCCAATATGATTGATTTGGTAATTTTGGGATCTATGACAAATCGGATAATAAAATGGAACTTTGGGGAACTTCTAGCCTCAGAGTCTTCTTTGATTAGGGGTGTTACTTGGAACCCTGACATTATCATTCTATGCATCCATGGAATACAAGTGAGCTATTGTTCACAATATAGAGGGCCACAGTGGCTCACATTGTAAGACGCTGAGCCTGCACTCCTGAGTTGAGGTCAACAGCTCAACAGCTCGATTCCCATGAGCAAATATACCACATACGGACAAGAAAGAAGCTTCCCCCAATTGCCTACTGGCATTCAGGTATCCCACGGGTAAGATAACACCCCCCAAAAAATCCTTTCACAGAGGCAGCCAGCCACTTTGGTGATCCCTGGCTAACAGGTGCCATACGCTAAAAAAAAAAAAAACTTCACAAAATATATACTTTTAATAAAAAGTATTACTATATTTGTTCTGGTTTGGGGCTCCCATAGACTGATACAACTCTTCTTCTACCATAGCAGCAATTTATGGACATGACTCTCAAGATTTGAAATTGGCCACCAAACTCCACATCCCTAAGCATTTCAATTGTTTAAAAAATACATAATT
The DNA here is from genome assembly GCF_059756535.1 of Pantherophis guttatus. Lineage (NCBI taxonomy): Eukaryota > Metazoa > Chordata > Lepidosauria > Squamata > Colubridae > Pantherophis > Pantherophis guttatus. Next base: position 68,852,053 of record NC_142066.1, on the reverse strand, counting down.
AAATTATGGGATTTACTGGGACTTTTACATTTGATGGCTTTAAAGAATTTTTAGATAAATTCATAGATACATGAATTTATAAGACTTGCAACAGAAGACTGAAAGATATTGCGAGAGATGTAATATATTTCACTATCCTAATGCACTATTTCAAGGGTTTTAACCGACTATGCTATTTTCTTTTGAGACTAATTCATTCAATTTTGTTTATATTGCCTTTTACAGCTGATTGACATTATCTTATGGCTGCTGAGCATGTCTAGTCTCCTTTTCTTGGAAAAAAGGTTGATATTTATTTTTTTCTAAAAATGTTTTTAAATAGGTGATATCTCTTGTTTATAGTAGTTTGAAGTAGACCAACCACTAGCAACATGGGTGTTCAAAGGTAGTATATCCTTGAATATTAACTTCTGATGGGTAACTATGGGGAAAGGCTAGATAACTTCACATCCAGCTTGTGGACTTCCCAGAGGGGCTGTTCTGTGTCAATGGGAATCAGGATGACTTGGTTAGATCTTCTCCATCATGTATCTTATTTTCATAAAGATGAAAGTTTTATATTCCTCATCATGTTACTCTTCTGCCCCTAAGTCATAATATTATCAACTGTGGATACTTATCACAAAGTTAGAATAAAAATTAAAAGCTTGGGGAGCAAGATATGGCAAATTGCCTTTAATGTAGTTAATGGAAAGGGAATAAAGTAAAAATAGAAGATTAAAAGATATAGTATAGATTAATAATTGTAATCACAGAAAATAGTGGATTTTAAGTATAGAAACTGATTGGCTACAATCAGAAATTGGAGGATATGGATTTTCCAAGTTAAATAATCTGGCCAACTGTATTACAATAATTTCACAGTAATTTCTTACGCTTTATAGTATAAATATATTAATATAAAGCAACAGAAATATTATGAGGGCATCAACATCTCAATGAAGGTATAACCAAAATTAATTAAAATCTTGCTATATAGATTATAATAGATAATCACACAAATTTTAATTTTACAGATTAATCTTTTCATTATAATTTTCTCACATATAATGGAAATAAAGTATAAGGAAAGCTACACTCACAATATCAGATTAGAGAAAATAGATCAGTATGGATGTGCATTACTACCACCATCTATTCTATCTGCAAATCATTTCCAGAGCACTTTCAGTCCAATCAACACTTTCTCCATTCCACTTTGTTCTCCCCCTTTGAAAACTGATGATTAGTTCATCTCTATATATACATAACTTGTTAGGCAGAACCTTCAAGTTGTAGCCAGTTGTGGAGTAGAAAAAGGAAGAGATTACACATTCATGCCACTAGTAATTCAAAACTTCTAATGTTTGATTTTCAGTGAAACCATTAGTAGCTCTTTTTCTATCTTTATAACAACAACAACACAACACAAAGCAGAAGAGATTTTAGCATCCCCTCCCAAACATACACAGCTTTATCTATATGCTTTATATTGTGTGATTTGCTAAGGATTTTTCTTGACAAGCTTCTATGACAATGATGGCTAACCTTTTTGCCATCGCGTGCCAGGAGAGGGGGGGCGGGGGAGGGTTGCGCACGCACCTGCCCACGCGCATGTGTGAGCAACCCCCTCCCCCCTCCCCCCTGTTCCTGGCACATGATGGCCTGGTAGGCCCGTTTTTCTTTCTTACCTGGCTCCAGATCCACTCTGTGTATCTGGGAATGGCAAAAACAGCCTTTCCCACTCCCTTGGAGGCCCTATGGAGGCTGAAAGGGCCCATTTCCCAACTCCCAGTGGGACAGGAAGTGATATTTTTTGCTGTCCCTAGCCTCCAGAACCTCTCTAGGAGTCTGTAGGAGCCTCTCTAGGAGTCTGTAGGAGCCTCTCTAGGAGTCTCTGGAGGCTGGGGAACAGGAAAAAACATCACTTCCTGTCCCAAGGGGAGTCAGGAAATGGGCCCTTTCAGCCTCCATAGGGCCTCCAAGGGAGTGGGAAAGGCTGTTTTCACCGTTCCCAGATACACAGAAAGGATCTGGAGCCAGATAAGAAAGAAAAACGGGCCTTCCCCACCCCCCCAGGCCCTCCAGAGGCAGGAAACAGCCTGTTTCCCTACTTCTGGTAGGCCCAGAAGGCCCGAAAATCAACTGGCCAGTGCACGCATGCGCCCCAGAGCTGAGCTGGCATGTCCACTAATATGGCTCCGCATGCCACCTGTGGCACGCATGCCATAGGTTCGCCATCACGGTTCTATGAGGATGAATAACAGAATAACAGAGTTGCAAGGGACCTTGGAAGTCCAAGCAGGCAAACTTATACCATTTCAAAGAAGTGGCTGTCCAGTCTCTTCTTAAAAGCCTCCAATGATAGAGCATCCACAATTTCTGAAGGCAAGTTGTTAATTATTTTCACTGTTAGGAAGTTTCTCCTTAGTTCTAGGTTGCTTCTTTCTTGCTTTGATTAGTTTCCATTGTTTCTTGTCTTGCCTTCTGGTGCTTTGGAAAATAGATTGACCCCCTTTCTTTGTGGTAGGTCCTCAGATATTGGAACACTGCTATCATGTCACCCCTAGTGCTTCTTTTCTCTAGACTAGCTATACACAATTCCTGCAACCGTTCTTCATATGTTTTAGTCTGCAGTCCTTAATCATCTTAGTTATTCATCTCTACACTCTTTCCATAGTCTCAATATTTTTTTTTATGAGCAAAACTGGATGCATTATTCCAGAAATTGTCTTACTAAGGTTTTATCAACCAGTTCTTATACTTAATGTGATCTTGACTCTATCCAGCTGTTTATGTAACCAAGGATTATATTAAATTTCTTGGGCTGCCACCACAGACTGCTGGCTTATACTTAAGTGATTGTCCACTAGGATTCAAAGATCCTTCTCACAGTTACTGCTATTGAGCTAGTTTTCACCTTACATTTGATTTTTCTTGCCTAAGTGTAAACCTTACTTTTCTCAGCATTGAATTTCATTTTGTTAGATAGGACCCAGGGTTCACGTCTGTCAAGATCCATTTGGATCCTAAGCCTATCATCTGGGGTATTCTCACCATTAGGAAATTTCTCCTTAGTTCTAGGTTGATTAATTGATTAGTTTCCAAAAACTACCAAAAACAGAACCATAAAAGACAGAGTCAGAATACAACTTAAAATAGTCAAGAAAGTGATAAGAGAACACTTGTCTACTCTAGAAAGTTCAAATCACCAGAGCCAGATAGATTACATCCTAGACAGGGATGAAATTCGACCGGTTCGGACCAGGTCAGGAAAAAAGAGAGGTATGATTTGAATTGGTTTGCCAAACTGGTAAAAACCACCCCTGGTTGGCCCCACCCATGTCCACCTGGTCGCCCGGTTGCTGCTCGCCCCTTCTGTTCGCTCACTTGCCCCTTCCGGCCACTCGTTTGCCCCTTCCAGCTGCTTGCTTGCCCCTTCCAGCTGCTTGCCCCATTCAACGTTAAATGCTGCAGCAATGAGAATCCAAACTTTTCTCCCTCCATTCACAGCGGAGCTGCTGCAGCCTGTCCCTACTTTGACCCCTGGGAGGGAGGGGGCCAGGGAGGGACCATAAAGGGAGAAGCAGCTCCGCTGTGAATGGAGGAAGAAAAGTTCGGCTTCTCTCTGCCACAGCATTCACTATGAGCCCTTCTGCTGCTCATACACACAATTTTTCCTACCAGGTTCTGTAGGCGTGGCTTGGTGGGGAGGTCATGTGTCTGAGTGGGTGTGGCCATGAGTGACATCAAGTTAGCCATGCCCACTCAATCACAGGACCTCCTACCAAGCCATGGCCACAGACTGGTAGGGGGGAAAAATTGAATGTCTTCACCAATCCCAGAGTTCTGAAGAAGCTGTAGACGTGATATCAGAACCATTGAATCCTATCTTTCAGAGGACATGGCATATTGAGGAATTATTAGAGGACTGAAAAATAGCTGGTGTGGTTTCCATCTTCAAAAAAGGCAAAAAACAGATCCAGAAAAATTACAGCCCAATCAGCCTTATATCAATACCTGGGAAGATCCTGGAAAAGGGAATCAAGCAACAGATTTGTGAATACCTAGAATGTTCTGTGCATGTGCAGAAGCGCCCCGTGTGAGCAAAGCAAGAGTGCGCACACACACTCTCCCAATTCCAAACTGGTAGTGAAGGTAAGTGGAACCTACTACTGAACTGCTTGTACATGAAAGGAAGATGATTAGGTGGCTGGAGGCTAAAATATATGAAGAACGATTGCAGGAATTGAGTATGGCTAGTCTAGAGAAAAGAAGGACTAGGGGTGATATGATAGCAATGTTCCAAAATTTAAGGGGCTGCCACAAAGATGAGGGAGGCAAACTATTTTCCAAACCACCAGAAGGCAAGACAACAAACAATGGATATAAACTAACTAAGGAAAGAAGCAACCTAGAAACTTCCTAACAGTGAGAACAATTAACTAATGGAATGACTTTCCTTCAGAATTTGTAGATGTCCCATTGCTGGCAGAATGGGACAACTTGCAACAGCCAATTCACCACAGCCAATTCACCACAGTCAATTCATCATGGCCAACTCACCACAGCAAACTGACCATGAGATAACTTTCTATGGCCGACTTACCACAGGACAACTTGCTGCGGGACAATTCAACAATTCAATTCAATTTTTTAAAATAGTTTTTTTTATTATTATTTTGTCATTCACATTTCATTTTGTCCCTTCTTTGGCACCTGTCTTTAGCAAACCTATTCCACAATTTCTTTGATATTAATGTAACTCTTGTCCTGTGGCAAGTTGGCCCATGGCAAGTTGGCCATGGTGTGTTGGCTGCAGAGAGATGGCCATGCTGGAGGCTTTTAAGAATAGTCTAGATAGCCCTTTGTCTGAAATAGTATAGGGTCTCGTGATCAAGCAGGGAGTAAGACTAGAAGAGTTCCATTTTTCCGTCTAACTCTGTTATATTATGTTCTAAATAAAACATGAGAGAGGGAGGGAGGGAGGAGAAAGGGAGAGGGAGAGGAGGGAGAGAGAGACAGAGAGGGAGGGAGGAAGGATATATTAAATAGGGATAGCTATCAAGATAGCTAGTTTGCTAGATAATTACCATGATAGTGGGATAGCTAGTTATATAAATAAATAGCTAGACAGCTAACTAGCTAGCTAAAAAATAGAACCAGGATATAAGCATATTAAATCTTGACCTTATATATATCAATAAAAAATCAAGTCAAAAGCAGAAAATTATCATATATAATCAGTCCATCAGGCTTTTCATGATAAAAGAATATTTTTCTATCTTGATTAAACTTGTAGTTCTTGATATGATAAATTTCAAATATATGAATGAGAATCATGTGAGTCAAAAGATATTTTACTTTGCTATATTGCTACAATGTTTTGCAGTTTTATACAATTCAAATTTCTGTTACAGTAGTTCTTACCTCACTCAATCATCTCTTCAACAAGGCAAGTTTTTCACATTGCTTTATTTCATGTAACTTTCTAAATAAAAACCAACAGCTAAATTGGTATAGCTTGAATTAAGATTGGAAGTTTGTTGCCATCTTGCTTGTAAATGGGAGTCTGGGTGAGAAGAAGAAGAAAAATCCAAAGAAAGTAAAAAAATACCTTGGGAACGTCATTTAATGATGATTTGGATAAGTTCCAACAATGTACAATATTCTTATGATGAATTTGCTGGTGCTGAAATAGTTTGGCAAACAAACAGATTAAGCATGCCTGGAAGTTAGTCTTTCTTTAGCAACCTGATTGGTAAAGACGTTCCTAAAACAATACTAAATGTCATGGTTACACTGGTAAATCACTACTCAGGTTATTAACCATTCTGATCTTTTCCAGGATCAAAATGAAAGTGTTAAAACACCTAAATTAGGTTTTCTAAATTAGACACTCAATTCAAGCAAAAATCTGCTCATGATCAGAGAGCCAATCTAATAAACAATTGTACTTATTCTTCAAGTGGATTATTTTTAAAATGTTTAGATGCTTTGAATAATCAATTATTTCTTCAGCAATTAAAACTTAATTTTTTGGGGACTTCCGGGGTTACCGTCGTGCTGGTGCGGTGCAGGGAATCAGATCTCCCCTTCTTTTGCCTGATTTTCCATGCCTAGAAGCCGATAACGGCAACGCAGAATCTTGAAGAGGACTGTTCTGTCCCCATCTCACACACGCACGCAAACAGTCAGCCAGGAGTTAAAATAAACTTGCAGACAATAATTTCCTTTGATAACAGGATTGGCAGCAACCCAGTAGCTGCTTGCCAAAAACTTTACTCACAGAGGAAGATATTCCTCCTCCGTCAGATAAACCAAAATAAATTCACAAAGCCGAAGAATTGTCAAGTCCAGTCCATAATAAATCCAAGGAAGGCAGATAACGAAGTTCCAGAGACACAGTATGACTTGCTAGATGTTCAGTTTTGTCCAACACAAAGCCTGAATGGCCACCACACCCCCTTTTATCCCCTGTGGGGTGTGGTCCAGTGACTCAGCTTAATCTCTGGTACGCCTCCTTCTTTGCTGCATGCGCTTGCCTTTCCGACGCTTATCTCCGTCGCTGTCTAACTGCGGCTGCTCGGAGATGCCTGGCTCCTGGCCTATCTCTTCTCCTTCGGAAGACACCTTAGACATTGCCAGAGAGGAGGTCCTGGAGAGGGAGGCCTTGCCAACTCCTCTCCTTCACTTTCGGAGTCTTCTCCCTCCGATAAGATGGGCTCGGGGGTTGGAGTCACAACAAGGACAGCGAGTGAAAGGGGATAGCCCAGAGGTGGTGGAGTGAAAGGCGATCCTCCACCACGGAGGGTGGAACATCCTGAATCCAGTGTGGAAGAGACCAGCTGCCTGAGCCAGGTCCAGAGACACGGCAGCCCAAATGTAAAATGAGGAAGCAGAATAATGAGAAACAACAAGAAGCATTGGCAAGAGGAGCTTAATAAGTAGCGAAATACCCAAATTGTATCAGCGAAACTGAGGAGGTTGCAGACGAGGGAAAAAAGTGAGTCTTCAAAGAGTAAAAAGCAGCGCCTTAACGGCAGGAGTGGAAGAAAGACTGATGGAGAGTGAAAGTGCTTTACGAGCGGTGTTGAGAGGGATTGGATTGTGGATTGGACTGTTGAGAAAATCACATAGAAAGTTGGAACTGAGATTGTAGCTGCGAGAAAGTGCTGAAGGTGTGTGTAGGTGGTGAATAGGTCGGAGAAAGATGAACGCAAAGGATTGCCTTTGGAAATAGAGATGAAGAAAGTGACTGTGACTGGGCAAAATGGAGGAAGCTGCCATCCTGGGAGAACAGGAGGGGAAAAATGGGAACTGTGATTGTGACTGAGGAAGAAAGAACACTGGTGCATTGGAGGAAGATTCAGTGATTGGAGATATTAAATAAATCAAGGATATTGACTGGTAATCTCTTTATGAGATTTATATTTCATACTGAATATTTAATATTTAATATAACCCTGAAACTTGATAGTTAAGATTTAATATAAATAATACTAAATATAGTCATATAATTTTTTACTTAATGTGATTTACCTCTATTCTTTAATATTTGTTGATTCTCCTTGTTTCCTTCTCTTTTCTTTCCCTTTTTAAGACATTGTTTAATAATACAAATATTTTAACAATAAAAAATATATCTACTCCCCTTTTGATATTATTGACTTGAAATTAACTGTGAACTGCGACTATTGATAATCTTGTATTATATATTGATTTAGGTTTAGGAAGAAAGATTAGAGATATAAAGAGGTATAGTCTGGAATAATATCTTAGATACATACGGTGTTGTGGAATAGTCTCTCTCAAAAAAATTAAAATGTCAAATACAGCTACTGTCATAAAAACAGTAAAAAAGACAACTCCCATGACGGCTTCACCTGGAGGGTAGAAATTAATAACAAATATGCAATCTACTGAAAATTAGGAACACCAGCAGCCATACAAAACATGCAGACCTCTCTGAACATGATTCAAGAGGTCACGATGAAAATGCAGGAAATGATGAATAACGACCATGGAGAAATGAAAGGGGATATGTGTGAGGTGAACCCAATAAAAAATAATATAAGAATTATCATCAATGCTTTAGAATATTACGAAGCTCACCCTGAAAAACAGATATCACCCTGTGATATTTTTGGATGTGCAAAAAGCTTTCGACAACTTAAACTGGGACTTTATGATTAATCAATTAATAAGAATGAATTTTGGAGAAAAATTCATAGAAACAATTAGAAACAATATACACTACACAGAGAGCAAACAGAAAGCTTTGGGATAACTAAAGGAATAAGACAGGTTTGCCCGCTGTTTCCTCTGTTATTCATTCTGTCTGTGGAGATACTAATGCCTCAAATTAGAGATAATTCGGAAATAAAGGGATTAAAAATTAAGTCACAAGAATATAAGGTCAAAGCATTCGCAGACGATTTGGCATTTTTTATTGAGGAACCTTTAGAATCTGGACCTACTTTACTACAAGACATAAACCAATTTGGCATGGTAGCAGGATTTAAAATGAATAAAGACAAAACCAAATATTGACTCAGAATTTAACCAACAGAGTGAAGAACTAGAGGAGAATCTGGGAATCTTGAGAATAAAGAAAATTAAATATTTAGGAATTTGGCTATCAGAAAGGTATACCATCATAAAGAAGGATAACTATGATACACTCCTATTACAAATACAAAAAGATTTGGAAAATTGGATTAAATTACCAATATCATTAATTGGCAGAATTTCAACGATAAAAACGAACATATTGCCCAAATTACTATATTTATTCCAAACCGTATACCAATAAAATTAGGTACCAATAAAATTAGGGAAATTAATTTAATTCTTTGTACAATTAAATAAATTGACATTGAAATTTATATGGTTCGGAAAAAAACCGCGTATCAAATTCAAATTATTGCAAAACAGTAGGAAAAAAGGAGGTTTTGGTTTACCAGAATGGGAACTATACTATCAAGTGGCATCCCTAACATGGCTTAAAGACTGGATACAACTCAAAAATAAGCAAATATTAACGATGGAAGGCCATGATCTCCAACTTGGTTGGTATGGTTTTCTTTGGGACGGGAAACACAAATCACATACTTACTTTCAACAACACAAGTTAAGGGATGCACTATTGAAAGTATAGGAAAAAATTAAAAAGAACCATTATATGAAGGTCCCAGTTTGGTTGTCTACAATGGAAGCAATGATACATCCAAATACCACAAATCTAGACAAAATGGTGAGATACGCAGATCTATTAGACACAAAAGGAGAATTAAAATCCAAGACTTGAAAAAACAAGAAATAAATTTGGAATGGTGCCCATATTTACAAATCCAAACTAGATTTTAAAAAGATAAAGAACAATTCGGCATAAATGGGAAACAATTGGAATTAGATAAAATAATATTAGGATCGGGGAGAAAAATGATTACAAATATTTATAATTACCTATTAAGATACAAATTGGAAGAAGAAACAGTAAAAGAAACAATGATAAGTTGGGCTAGGAATTTTGGACATACTATAGAATTGGAAAAGTGGGAAAAATTGTGGGGGGAAAATATAAATTGACTATGGCAGTATCATATAAAGAAAACAGCTATAAAATGTTTTATAGATGGCATTTAGCACCAGCGAGGTTGGCAAAAATGTACCCTAACCTATCACCCAAATGATGGAGATGTGGCCACAAATTAGGGATATACTACCACATATGATGGATGTGCCCTAGTGTGAAGAAATTTTGGCACAAAATTAAAAGGTGGTTGGAAGAGATTACACTCCAAAAGATGGATTTTAAACCAGAAATGTTCCTCCTAGGAATGATTGATAAAAAAATGGAAAAAAGTCTGTACTATATTACATTGCATATTCTAACGGCAGCCAGAATTACTTTAGCGCAAATGTGGAAGTTGACCAATACACCATCTGAAGAAATAATAATTAAAAAGATCCTCTAATGCGCCGAAATGGACAAATTAACAATGGAGATCAAAGAAAGAGATGACTCAGACTATTACAAAGTGTGGAACAGGTTTTATACCTGCTAGAAAATAGAAATCAAATTAAGAAATAAGAATATAAACTGAAATTTGGTATTAATACACTGGATATAAATATATGTAACAATCCTGCTTACAAAAATGTTAATTATGGGCATACAAAAATAAGAGAAGGAATTAGGAAGATGGAATTTAAACATAAAGACAAATATCGATGCAGAAAGTTGTAAAATTGTATATAAATGTTGTTAGTTTTGTATTTTAGTGTTTGATGTATGTGTATGTTCTTTTTTTTTTTTGTATTTCTTTTGTTATTGTGTTTTTTATTTTAAAAATGTAAGGCTCAAGGTTGACTCAGCCTTCCATCCTTTCTAAGGTAGGTAAATTGAGGACCCAGTTGTGGGGGCAATAAGCTGACTTTGTATAAATATACAAAAGTATGAAGGCTATTGCTTAACGCACTGTAAGCCGCCCTGAGTCTCCGGAGAAGGGCGGCATATAAATCAAATTAAAAAAAAAAAACCTAATAAAAACTATTTTAAAAAAATATTTAAAATTTTTATCCTGTCCATTCCACTCATGGGTTTCGCCTAAAATCAGTCCAGAGAAGAAAGTATATATCTGCAGATAATAAGGTGGAATGTGCTTGCAGTCTTAAACTTTTAAAGCACTGTTGTGTTCACCAACACAATGAAAGAACATAGTAGCTCTTTTCAGGCTAATTCATAGTTTAATTTAGTAATTTTACCAATCTAGTGAATGAAAGTAAGCCTGTTATTGGATGAAAGCAAGCAAGAGAGTAAAACTTCAAACAATTTGTGTTTGTTGCATAAAATATCTAATCTCTGTTCGAAGTAAAATTGATGCAATAAAATGTTACCATGAGTTCTGCTATCTCCCATTCCATTTTCCTCTGAATTGATTTTTATTAGAATAGTTAATGAACTGTGAAGTTTTGTCCAGGGAAATTAAAACTTTCACAAACAGATTCACTAACTCAAGGCAATAAGATTTTAATGATTTTACTTTTCCTTTCTTTTCTTCCCTTTCTTCCCTTTCCTCTTTCTTTCTTTCTTTCTTTCTTTCTTTCTTTCTTTCTTTCTTTCGTTCATTCTCTTTCTTTCTTTCTTTCTTTCTTTCTCTCTCTCTCTCTCTCTCTCTCTCTCTCTCTCTCTTTCTTTCTTTCTTTCCTTCCTTCCTTCCATCCATCTTTCTTTTCATGTTTATTCAGTCTTATTTTAAAGTTACTTTTGTTGGTTCAGCACCTATTACAACAAGTTCTCAACCTACAACCATTGATTTAGTGACCTTTCAAACTTACAATGCACTGAAAAGAATGACTTATAACTGTTCATCACACTTGGGAGCATTGTAGCATCCCCATGGTCACATGGTCAAATGTGGATGCTTGACAACTGACATGTATTTATGACTTTGCAGTGTCATGAGGTCATGTGACCTTTTGTGACCTTCTAGCAAGCAAAGTCAATGGGGAAATCAGATTCACTTAACAACTACGTTACTAACTTAACAACAATGATTCTCTTAACAACTATCTTGCTTAGCAATGAAAATTTTGGATTCAATTGTAATTGTACATTGAGGACTACTTGTATTCAAAAGCATTTAACATATGTGGTTAAATAAATATTAGGGCAGGTGTTAATGCCTTAGGTTGTTCTATTGGTTAAGCCTTATTTTTAATGCATCGTATGAAACCTTATTTGAGATAGAAACAGCTATTGTTTTAGAACTTCTTGTACACATATGAAATACAAGAAGAACAAGAATGTAACTTGTGTTCTCTTTCCCTTAATCCTTCTTTGATATTATGGTATTAGAGACAGCCCTAAAGCATCAGAACTTTATAAAATATTGCACAGCAGGAATCCATGAGGATACATATTTCTAACATTTCTGCTAAGAAATTAGTGAGATACAGCAGTTTAACCAAATTCCCTTCCAAAGTATATTTGCCTGTTCAAGTTCATTTATGTGTATTTCTCTAGAGTTTTCTAATTTAGATGCTCTTAGAAATGTTTTTTTTTCTTTTGTGATTAACTCATTGGATCCCATTGTTTCAACAGGAATATTTATTAGATCAAAACACAAGCAGACATATCTGAAGTTATCAAGTGCCATCTGGATCTCAAGAGTAACTTTATTCATGAGGGAAGGCACTGTGACAAAAAAATCATGCTTCCTTAGGTCCTGATAGATGACATTGCTAAAATAAAGGACCAAGAAGCATATCCATCCTGTTAACCTTTTTTTAAAAAAAACAAACAAACATGTTTTATTTGCAGTTTTCTTTTCACACCACACATATTTTGTGGACAGTGTATTGACTCGGCCAAGTCTTTTTTAAACAACACTAACAATAGTAATACAAATAAGTATGTGTAATCCTAATCTTCAGACTTCAACAATACTATTCTCTTTTCATAATTCTTTATCATTTTTCCCATTAATTCATTTAAACATAGATAACATTTCTTTGCTCTGTGTATTTGTTATCCCCTACTTAATTACTATTATTTAATATTTTAAAAATTACTCATTATTCCACCATACCTTCAGTATTCCAAATGTGTAGGATTACTAATAATGCCAAATATTAAAAATATTTAATCAATCCCAGGAATGTATCTCAAAATCCCCACAGTTTCTAATCCTTAATATATTAAATTCACAATATACTTTAACACACTATTAATGTTAATAATACAATTAAACTGCCTAATCCTTAATTTCCATCTATTAGTTGTAATAAGTTGTATTATCTATTAATATATATACTACTGTTTTCCCTATTTGTATTTTCCCATTTTATTAATATATTTTTTTATTATCCATCATCTCTTAACCTTTTTACAATTCCATCATCTATTGACTTTTTAGTCAGCCTTTTATCTCTCTCTCTCTCTTGAAATCTTATAATTCTTTTTGATATTTTTGTGCCTACTGAACATTCCCTTCTGGATATCCTTTGTCTCTTTCTGCTGTATTATTTGAACATCCATCAAAAAGACTTCCTTTTTAAAAAAAGAGATTTTTCTCTTTTCTCTCTGTTCTATTATAAGCGTTTGAGGAGTTATCTAATTGATTCCTACTTATTAATCCCTTTTCTTCTTTATTTTTAGCTTCTTGCATCTCATTTTGATTTTTCCCTTCCACTGCTTCTTCTAATTTCTCGAACATTGTGTTCCTCTTTTTTCCTCAATTGTTGAGTGACTTCTACATTCATTTCTGTGTCTTTAACAATCCCCTTGTCTCCTTATTGTTCTTTATAGATTCAAGCACACTTTTTAACATCAAGAATATTTATTCATATGCCTCTATCATATCCTGTAGATCCATTTTATAACAATTTAATAAAAATTACTCAGTATATTTCTATAATTCCAACGTCCCAATACTTAAAAGCTCCTGCTTAATAAAATTCCATCAATCCCATAACTATATCTCCAAACCCCCTAAATTTAAAATCTTTAAACTTCTTTAGTAATTTACAACCTTATAGTTTTCCAATTATATATCTTCTCAATTGTCCAAATTTTAAAGTCTTATTTAACTTTCCTTCTTTTCTCTTTTCTTCTATCACCTTTCTTCTTTTGTCTCATAGAGTGTACTGTTGAATGACATTAATAGTCCAAATCCAGATTAATCCACTAAATTCCTCCAATCTTTCAAATCCATAATCCAATAGTCAATTTTAATAAAGTTTAGTTATTTGCAGGTTAGTTCCTTTTAAAAATCTTCAGAAGGGGAAAAAACTCATTAAATTTTCTCAAATTATCCAAGTCATCTTCTAACATAGAGTCAAGGTCAGGCCGTCTTCCAGATGTTTTTACTTCTATTCTGTGTATTAAACTTTGTGTGTATTAAGTTCACTTTTATTGAATATACTGTGGCTATAGTGCTGTAGTACTTCTCTTCTTCCAGTAGATGTCTCTCTTATTCCCAAATCCAATGTTAAACAGTCTGTCAAAAACAGTTGATTCAATAAATCCAGGGGGTTTAAAAATACAAGCAAACAAAACAGTTCCTCCAGAATATCACCTTTTTTTTTTTTATTTGATTTATATGCCGCCCTTCTCCGGAGACTCAGGGCGGCTTACAATGCGTTAAGCAATAGCCTTCATACTTTTGTATATTTATACAAAGTCAGCTTATTGCCCCCAAAAACTGGGTCCTCATTTCACCTACCTTAGAAAGGATGGAAGGCTGAGTCAACCTTGAGCCTTGGAGAGATTTGAACCTTTCAAATTGTTTAAGCTTTTTTCAAGCTTTCTGTATTTTAAAGCTTCCCTTGGGCTTCTTTTGCCTCTTAATTTTCAGGGTTTTTTTTTCTCCGTATACTTAGTCACCACTTTCTTAGGCTTGGAGGTTATCTTTTTAAATTCTTGTACTTGAATCAGGCCTTTAAAGTAAAAATTGGTAATTATCTCACCCAGTTTCAATACTCTATCCATGAACTGTTCTAGCACAAATCTTGTGGTCCTGGTTGTCCCAGTTTTGTGACTCCCAAAAATGGCCATCATCCCTGCTGCTGTTCGGGAGAGCTTGCTTCGGACCTAACGAGGAAATTATGAGTTCTTCGTAGTCAGCTAAGCACCTCTCCTTCTTTCACCACCCCTTCAAGGTGGCTATGACTCTGTAGGGGCTTCCGACAGCAGTTACCGGCTGGATTTTGCAAGGCTTGGCGGAACCCGCTATTTTCCAGCCGTTCTCGCTGCGAGATCAACCGGAAGTTCCCAACCTGTCAATTTGAATTGGCCAGGCAGATACACAAAGAAATTGGCTGTCCCTCAAATAATCAGTCTATATATCATATGGTAGTAAAAATATATAAATATTTAAGGTAGAATTAATGCAAGTGATAGATTACAAACAACAAGAGTTGGGTTAGAGCAAAAATCAACAAGAGCCATGAAATAAAGCAGAATATCAGGGTCAAATGGCAAAGTGGGGAGAAGGTATGAAATAATATGCATTTAGTCATATCCGACTCTGGATAATTTTATAGGCAAGTACTCTCCTTGCTACCCTGTCAAGCACAGCTTCTTTTAATTATTGGATATTCTACTTTGTATCAGACTTAATATTATCAAGCCAGTATGTTCTTTGCTTGGTCCTTCTTCTTGTTCCACTAACCATTCCTAGCATCACTGCCATCTTCAATGAATTTGCACACATGACATGGCCATAGTAAATCAGATGTAGTCTTGTGATTTTAGTTTCTAATGATGGTTTTATATGATACACAAGTTACTCTGGCTGTCCATTGTATATGCAATAGTTTACATCAGCACCACAGTTAAAAGGCATCAATTCTTCTTCAATCAGCCATTTTTAGAGTCCAGCTCTCACACCCATACATCATTATAGGGAATACTATTGCTCTAGCTTGCTTTTTTGTATTTATATCAATATCTCTGCTTTTCCAGATCTTAATCCTATTAACTATTGCAATGTTACCTAAGATTACTTTGAGTTTGATTTCAGGATTAGAACTGTCATTGTGAACAATTTTGGATCCAAAAAAATAAATTCTTGAACTAATTCAACTTCCTCCTTTTTTATTTTAAATGTCTTGTGTCCATCTGCAGCTGTTGTTACTATCTTTGTTTTCGTGAAGTTAAGACTTAGTCCTATGTTTTTATTTTCGTCCTTGATTTTCCAGATCATTTTCTCCAGGTCTGCTTTATTGTAAGCCAATAGTGTAGTATCATCTGTGTACCTCAAATTATTTATGGATCTTCACCAATCTTCACTCCAACATCAGGCAGTTCCAAATCTAATTTCAAGAATGATTATTTCAGCATATAGATTGAACAAAAAAGGTGACAAAATATATCCCTGTGTAACTCCCTTACTGATTCTGAATGAATCTGTGTTGCCATAAAGTGTTCTCATTATTACCCCCCAATAAGGTGAAGTGGGACACCAAGATCATACAAAGCTGCCCATAGCTTATTGTGTCCTACATAGTCAAAAGCTTTTCTGTAATCGATAAAGCACATTAAAGATCCTACTGATATTTACATGCTTTTTTCATAATCCATCTAATATTGGCAATGTGATCTTGAGTGCTGCACCCGTTTGAAAAGCCAGCTTGTACATCAGGTAACTCTTGATTGATGACATTCTGTAACCTCTGTTGAATGATCTTTAATAGAATCTTGCTTTCATGAGAAATCAATGCAATTGTGTGATAATTGGAGCAGTCTCTGGCATCTCCTTTCTTTATTAATGGGATAAAAATAGATTTTTACCAGTGCTAAAGCCATTGATATGTAATCCATATCTCTTGACACGGGGCAGATGTTAACTGGCATTGGTATTAGTAATTCTGCAGGTATTCCATCAATTCCCCTTTTGGCAATTTCCCCATGGCCCATCCTATGTCTTCTTTCAAGAAATTTGGTTCTTTATTATTTGGGCTGACATCATTATCATCCTGATGGTAAATCCAACTGTTACAGAGTTCTTCCATATATTCTTTCCATCTGTTGCTCTTCTGCTGGTCACGTTGTATATTCTTGCTGTGGTCTTTAACAGTTCCTTGCCATGCTGAAAAGCTGGATCACATCATTTTCACTATGGCAAAAAAGAGCTTAATATGTTCCTTCTTATTAGCTTCTTCCAGATGTTGACACTGCTTCGCCCACTGCCAGTTTTTGTCTTTCCTGGCTTCATGTTACAAAATTGCATTCAGCTTTTTAACTTTATCCTTATTATCTTTGGTTTTGGCTACCCTTGGCTGATCAGACAGTCACTTGTTTGTTCTCTTTGGTTTTTGGCATGACAGATACTTTCCAGCAATTTCCATGATGTTACCTTGGATCTCTCACCACTGTTCATTTGGATATTTCCCTTCTAACTTCAGTGACTAAAACCTATTCTTAACTTCTATGGCATACATAGCTAAGATGTTGTTTACATTGACTTTTGGGAGGATATTACCTTTTTGCACATTGCACAGTTTAAGCTTCAGTTTAGCCACTAATAGCTGATAGCCTGAGCTACAATCAGCACCAGGAAGGGTCCTAACAGATTCAACTGAACTTTTTCAGCATTGTTGGCATAAAATGAAGTCTACCTGATTTCGATGGTGTCTATTTGTTGCTGTGCATGTTTATAGTCGCTTGTGTTGTATAATGTTCAATATTCTGAGATGATTTTCCTGGCAAACGTGCACTAGGCAATTGCCAACCTCATTCTGTTTACATACCTCAAATTTTCCTACTATTCTTACAACTTCTCCTTGGCCCACCTTTGTGCTGAAATCACTCCTATAATACATAATAGATCCTTTTTTTGTATTTGCTTGAGAGCACATTGAAACTCACTGTAAAAAAGTTAAAATTCATTCTAGTGTATCATTGGAGCATAAACTTGTAGTATGATGATGTTGAGTGGCTTGAATTTGGATAGAAATTATGCAATCACTGTATGTTCTGTGATTCTCAACACATTTAGCCATTTGTTTGCTTATACAGAATGCAATGTCCGATATTATTTCCAGAAAAATAAAACATAAAATCATCTGATTTAAATTGACCACTGCCTGTCCAGTGTAATTCACTGATGCCAAGGATGTTTATGCTAGTTCTAATCATTTATTTTCACAATTTTGAGTTTCCCAAAGGACATGCCTCTAACATTCCATGTTCCATTTTGATGTAACTTTGTACAGCATAGGCGACTTCTTTCATCATGGGCACCATCAATTGTTCAGTTTCCTGAAGCTTTCCTCCAACAACATCATAAAAAAACCTAACTACTAAAAGCTAGCCCTTGTTCTTCTCTAGTAACTTTCAGACTATCATCCAGGCTACTATCCAGGGTCCGCTGTTGGTATTGATATCTGAGTCATGTTGAATTATTGCCATAAAGTGTTCTGGTGAGATTGTTTTACAGAGTAGTTCACCACTGCTTTCCCTAACCCTCTTCATTTGTCTGGGTTTGGGATTGGCATATGGTTGATGAGTGGGAGAGTTAGGGAAAGCAATGGTGAACCAACCTGTGATGAATCATAATGATGAATCAACCATATGTTTAAGTTATGTTATGAAATAATCTACTAGAAATCAAAACAAAAAGGCAGAGAGAATATGCAGTCTAATATCATGCATACATACCAAGGCAAATAAGAATGTTTCGAGCTGTCCCCCACTTTATGGGTAATGGGTTTCTTGTTTGAATTTAGAGTAATTGGCTGGGGATGCTTTTATCCCTGCAGCTTGTTGTTTTCAATATAACAATATTGTCATTGTCAAAATATTAAAGAAAAGGGGAAATGAATTGCACGCAATTTTGACAGGCATGGTTCACTCTGCTTAATGTATGTTGACTAATTGTTAATAGATTGTAAATAGATTGTAAAATAACAGCAATATAATGTACTTTTTCACATCACATACAGTAGCTATGAAAGATACAAAAATACTTTTGATGAGAAATGCAGCATCTCACTCTTTTGTTGGAGTGGAAATTCTTAAAAATTAAAAAGCTATAAAAATTGTAAAGGCTATAACCTAGAGAATCAAAAGTCTTGATTCTCAACAGTACTGAAAAAAGTAAGATGACCATTTTTCTCCCATAACTACCATTTTTCTCACTTAACTACCATTACCACTTAACTATCAGTACTCACTTAACTACCAACTACCATATCATGTGACTATGGGGATGCATAACTAGCATCCCCATAGTCACATGATCAAAATTTAGATGCTTGGCAACTGGTTCATATTTATGATGGTTGCAGTGTCCTGGAGTCATGTGGCAAGAAAGGTTGTAAAATGAGGTAAAACTCACTTAACTAATGTCTTACTTAGCAAAGGAAATTTTAGATTCAACTGTGGTTATAAGCCGAGAACTACCTGTAGTTAAATAATTTTTCATTAGAAATACTTTTGCTGACCATTTTCCAAATAATGTGCTCATGGAAAACAATGTTCTTGTCTGAAGAAATGATTTTTTGCAATAATTGCACCAGCTAAGGATTGATTGTAAGAATTGTGTAATAGGTTAAATCAAATTACTCAGATTTACTATACATAGTGTTTTCCATATATGTTCTCTTTTTGATATTTGAATGTTCTGGCCTACAAGAATCTAAGCAGCTAGAAATATGCTCTCAGAGACTGGCTTGAGGAATAAAAGAGAAATCTTTCCCAGTTGTACTAGAGGAAAAAAAATGGCAGCATACATAACATTGGATGGAAAGGATAATATGAATGTTTTCTCAGGTTTCAATTATAGTATTTCTGAATTATTTCTAACGCTAAGGAGTTTTTTGTAACCAAAACCATGTAAAAACTGGTCTGAGAGAAAGTATATTTCAGCTACTTCTATATCATTATGACATCCTTGAATAATATAGGCCCCACTCCCTTATAAGATGCCAGTGGAGGAGAGAGCACATCTAAAGCCAGTCAGTATCTTCAGAATAAGACTTAAAGACTTGGCACAACTGAATTCCCAAGAGCTCTGAGCTCTGAGATTTACAACCTAGGCTTTTAGTGTGAAACCAAACCCCACAGTTCCTTTGCTGCTTAACAAATGGATGCAAGAGAGACTGTGACCTAATTTCTTTTGCAGCTATAAACTTATGTGTGAGCTGTGCTATTTAGATGATATAAGCAGAATTGAATTCTTCCTTCCATCAAAACTCCTGTCTGGGCCCAACCAGTATATTATACGCAGTAATTGAAGAAATGTTTAAAAAAATGTTTTGTGAAGTTTAAAGAACAAAAGACATACAGGTAATCATCGAGATATGAATGTAATAGAGCTTTCCAATTACATTTGTAACCTGAGGTCTCATTAATGGGATTACGTTAAATTAATGTGATTGGTCCCTGCTTTACCCAACATATTTACTAATCGAATGCTCGGATGGTTAAGTGCACCTGAGGTATCTCAGGGTGGGGAAGACCATGGGAGGGCCTAGTGCTTCCAACCACCCTGACTCACTGAATATCTCATGTTTCCCCGCCACCCATCCTGCCCCATGTACTCTGTGGGGCAGGATGGGAGGCCTTTCAAAGATCTCAATGATTAAGCAAGCTGTCTGCTCTCCAGCCACTTTTGGAGTGCTGGAAAGCCTCACTGAGTCTGAAGGAAAAGCTTCTCTTTTCTGTTCCAAAAGCTTTTGCAAATGGACGGAAGGCTTCAGGATAGCAAGTTCGTATTGCTTCAGGTCTTTCATCCATTTGCAAAAACTTTCAGCCTAGAGAAGCCTGAAAGAGTTGAAACAACACCCACCCAAAGGCTCCTATTCTCTGTGCTGAAAGATTTTGCAAATAGGAAGGCCTGAATCAATGTGAGATTGCTGCCCTGAAGCCTTCTGTCCATTTGCAAAACCTTTCAACATGGAGAAGAGAACCCTTTAGGCGGTGCAGTCTTGGCTCCTTCAGTTTTCTTTGCACCAAAAGCTTTTGCAAACAGATCAGACAGCAATCTCACATTGCTTCAGGCCTTCCATCCATTTGCAAAAGCTTTTGGCATGGAGAAGAGAAGCCTTTAGGTGGTGCAATCTTGGCTCCTTCAGGCTTCTTTGCACCGAAAATTTTTGCAAACAGACAGAAAGCTTTGGTGCAGCGATCTTGTGTTGCTCCAGGCCATCCATTTGTTTGCTAAAACTTATGGTGCGGAGAAGCCTGAAGGAGCCAAAACCGAGTTCCCAAAGGCTTCTCTTCTCTGAGCTTTTGTAAATGGACAGGTTATGGGCTAGCAATCTCATGTTGCTTGAAGGCCTGAAGATCTGAAGCTTACAAAAGCTTTCAGCATGGAGAAGAGAAGCCTTTGGGAGCACGGTTTTGGCTCCTTCAGGCTTCTGTACACTGAAACTTTTTGAAAATATTCAGAAGACTTTGGGGCAGTGATCTTGTGTTGCTTTAGGCCTTCGGTCCACTTGCAATAACTTCCATCACAAAAAAGAGAAGCCTTTGGGGGCATGATCTCAGCTACTTCAGACTCACCAAGGCTGCTTGGCAGTCCAAAAACAGATTGGGTATCCTGGGCAGGCAGCTTTGATTAGGCAGCCATGCTGAGCAGGGCGTGCTTGTCCCACTCTGCCTCTGCTCTCACCACACTGCTTTTGGAGCATCAGGAGCAGACAAAGAAACTGTGTCAGAAAGCCTGGACAGGCTCACTTGAGGAGAGAGGAGCGGTCAGCCGGTTCTGGAACTCTGAATCTTTGAAAGGTAAATGAGCAATCAATTGGTAATGGGATGGAGAGGAGCCGGTGGACCAGCAAAGCAGGGCCAGTGTTTGTTAGGTCCCTGTAGTGGGTAGAAATAGGCAGGGAGAATGTTGCAGTATCTCTGTGGTCAGTTGTAAAGGTGAATGACTGCCATGATGCTGCAACATTTGTAACTTTGGGACTGTGTCGTAAGTACTTTTGAGGATGGTGTCGTAACTTTGAACCATCGCTAAGCAAATTGGTGTAACTCAAAGACTACCTGTAGATTTAGCCATATTTGCCCTGTGAGATGATATATAGGTCTTAGTCTTCTCCTATGAGACAGAGTTGAAGAATGTTATTGTATCTCATCATAACACAGAAGAACTCATAATACAATGCAACCATTCTCAATTTCAGTTAATAGATTAAATTTGAATACCACCCATCTTCCAGCAATTTAGAAGGTATATTTCTGTTGCTGCAGATTAAAATTGCATTTCCATTTTTGTAGCCATACTGTACCGCTGACTCAGTCCACTTCTAATCCAAGATGTTTTGAAAAGAACTACTGATGAGCTAGGTAAACATTATTATATACTTATACGCCTATTCCCTGTTCTCTAAATGAAGAACTTTGTTTTCATTAGATTTCATTCTGCTCTCTCCACCCCATTTCTCTAATCTATAAAGTTAGCTTTATTTTTGTCTTCCACAGTATTAACTAACTCATCCAATTCTATGTCAACATCAATATATTAATATATATTTATGCTTAATATATGCTTAATATATTTTTAAATTGTTTTTAAATTTTATATTCTATGTTTTTTATCTATGGCTGTTCACCGCCCTTTGTCCTTCAGGAAAAGGGCGGTATATAAATTTAAATATTAAATTAAATTAAATTAATTAATTAATAAAAATTCTGAAGAGAAATAGCAATAGCACTTAGACTTATATACCACTTTTCAATGCTTTACTGCCCTCTGTAAGCGATTTACAGAGTCAGCATATTGCCCCTAACAATTTGGGTCCTCATTTTACCCACCTCGGAAGGATGGAAGGCTGAATCAACCTTGCACCTGGTGAGATTTGAACTGCCAAATTGCAGTCAGCCGGCAGTCAGTAGCCTGAAGTACTGGACTCTAACTACTGCACCACCACGGCTCATCAAAGGTCAGAACTGAACTTTATGGCATCCTATCTGATAACTCCCTCCAGTTTAATAAAGCACCATTATTGAGATCTCTTTTAAGTATACTTTATAAGCCATCTATGTAGACAATTATGTAATTCAACCAACTAATAATTAACTAAGCAACCAGAATATCATGAGGAACTTTTTAAACACTTTGTTCAAATAAAGATACATCTAAAACATTTCCTGAAGTTATTTAGGAAAACAAATTCAATAATAGCAATAGCAATAACACTTAGACTTATATACCACTTTATAGTGCTTTACTATGACAGTTTACAGAGTCAGCATATTATCCCCAACAATCTGGGTCATCTTTTACCCACCTTGGAAGGATGGAAGGCTGAGTCAACCTTGAAATTATAACGGACAGCAGAGAATGAGGTGGCTGGATGGAGTCATTGAAGCAGTCGGTGTGATCTTAAATGGTCTCCGGGGAATGGTAGAGGACAGGAGAGCCTGGAGGAAAGTTGTCCATGGGGTCGCGATGGGTCAGACATGACTTCACAACAAGAAGAACACCATGTTATTTTCAAGATCAACAGAATAATGATTGGCAATAGAATTTTCCCATTGTCAGACTGGCTGATCTGCCTACCTGGATCCCCTTCCATTCCAATTATTGAAGGTAGGAACAATTTTTGCCTTCCTCCAATAATCTAGCCCTTCATCACTTCATCAAGTGACTTTATATTTCATAGTTCTTACAGTACCTCAAAATACAATTCTACTGCCTCTATTTTGTTGTTTTTAATCATATAGTTGTGTCCAACTCTTGGTTACTTTATAGGCAAGTGCTCTCCATGCTATCCTGTCAAGTGCAGCTTTTTTCAATTGTTGTATATTGAACTTTTCATCAGATTTAATGTTATCAAGCCAACGTGTTCTTTACTTATCCTTTCTTTTTGTCCATTAACCATTCCTACTATCATTGCCTTCTCCAATAGATCTCAACTTATTCCATATTAAAAAGTATTGCCATAGTTGTGTATAAATCTTTAGTTTCATTCCTACCTCTCCACTGTTTCCTTTACTGTTGCCTGATAGAATATATAACCTCTTGTTGGAGGATACTAAGCCAAAATAATAATTGCATAGTTTCATATTTCTTTTTTATATGTTAGCACTTTGCCATTTTCATTTGATAGCTGGTGCACCAATTGTAATATATCTGAAGAAATCCTTTTGATTAGTCTTAATATGTTTTATATCCTTTCATTACATAGGATTTTTTTAGCCTTGTTCAGATATTAGAGCAAGAGTAAGACTCACTGTATGAACAGCAAAATGTCTTTTCAATGCCATGGGAGTAATGAGGGCTATGTGAGTTTTGAAAGAATGCTTTGCTGCAATGACGTTTTGAAGGTTTGAACTAATTACATCCTTAAAATTGCTTGGGGAATGGTAGCCCCCTTATTTCTAAGAGCAAAGTTAAACATTCATGATGCTCTGCTTCAAACTCTCACTAGGAGAGAAGGCTGAGGTGAGCTCCTACTCATTTACCACAAAGTTTTCAGATTTGATGGCTTCAACACAATGTCTGGAGAATCCCAAAGTGATGCAGGGAGCAAGCAGCCCAAAGCCATATCAATTTATGTTGATGGGTCCCATAGGTAGCTCACTCCAACAGAGACTATGGAGAATTCTCTCCAAACACCTTGTCATATGAAAGGAAGCTTTCTAGCTGATAAGCTGAGAGACACCAATAGTAGGAATGGATATATTTTTTTCCTTCGCACTACTAACAGATAAAGGTGCAGAAAAGATCTTGTGTCCTGTTGACTTCTCCCCTCTATTCCTCAGTTCTTTATTTGTGTCAGAAACATTTTCAAATTACAAACAAAGTACAGCTTGTGTAAAAAGTATGTAAAATAAATACTATTAAAATTAAATGACATTCACCCAGTGTCAGGCTATGTTGATAACATTATCTCTTGCTAGCACGAGGTCTTCCTCTGTACATGTTGAAGGACATCCTATATATTATAACATGTGTAAGATGTTATTTTTCTCCACATTCACACAGAGTGGACTTTCTATAGGAAAGTCCCATTTTTTTATATTGTCCTTTGATCTTCCTACCCTGGCACATAATTTATTTAGCAATTTCCATAAAGGGCAAGATTGCTCTTTACCAGGCAGCAGACAATCATGTAGTTGTGCCCAGTTGCACCATAACTCCTTACTCATCTTCCATACTTCCAAGGAAGTCTGTGGCAGCTGGTTATTTGCAGGGACAGAAATTTTGAGCAAGCTCTTCCTTGATCTTGGAGGTTGGTGGCCATATAATAGGTATGATTCTCTAAAATGTCATTTTAACCCAATCCTTATGTACAGCACTTTCCCGGTGGAATTTTGGAGGCAAAATACCAAATAGATAATACTTTCTCAGTTGACAAATGATTGACAGATGTCAGTAGTATGCAAGGATAAAATATCTTCTCAGCACAGCAGGAGAAGGCTTATAGTATTCTTCTTGTGCAATACTGCCTTAAAGATTTCCATTATGGGTGGTGTGCACAGCCGGTTTGCCAAATTAGCTTCTTCTAAGGAAGCTTTGGATATTTGGGATAGCTGGGAAGTACTGAGAAAATGTTGAATGCTCTACACTGAGCTACCTCTATGACCCAAATCTCTCTGTGAACATGTATTGTCATTTAGCAAATATATTGTTAACATATTATCTATAAAGATGCACACCAGAATAGCCCTCATAGTTATAATGCCAAAGATTTCAACATAAGTACAAACTTAGCTGTAAAGTCTTCCTTAGCCCAGACATTGTCACAAACTAAATGTGCATTTATAGAATTCATATTACACGTATGATATTGGAAATGGCATCTTCAGTGCCTGTGCAGTGTAGTTCATTGTCCCCTCCTCTACCAAGTGATGCCTGAATAGAAATCTCTTCCCTCCTTTCTTTCATTTTTTTATCATATTAACTTTATTACAGGTATGAAATAGAATAGCATAAGCACATGTTTGCTGTCACAAAAATAAATAGGCTTATAAATCATCAAAATAAAGTGATATGTAGTAGGGCTGTGTTGTTCAAAAATGATTCAGAGAAAGAATTTCAGGCCTCAATGCTTTTCATTAAAGTAGTCCTGCCATGTTCACTCTTTTGGTTAGAGTTGTATATGTACATTTTCTTTCCACTCACAGAGATTTTTATAAATCTGTACTGTGACAGCATCCAATATCTTGGAATGCCTCTCTCAAGTTTCCTACATTAGCAGTTTAGTCTCATAAAAAAGCCTCAGGAAAATATCTATTATATTTGGTTTCAGAATACTGAACCAAAAACTTGCTTCTACAAGTTATCCCAGATATTGCTTTCAATAAAATGTTTTATTTTCCCAAGTATGACTGTGCAACAATATTCAAATTACACCCATTTTAGATTCTTCCGGTAAGCTGTATGCATATGGCTTAAGAATCAAATTAGGTTTGCTTTTTACTGTTTGCTTACATTAAGCTTAGTGGCTGATTATAAAATTTCAGATATTGTTTGTCCTACTCGAAGCTTGGCAAATGATTAGAAAATTGAATATCTAAAATTTTAAGTGATTATAGAATTAAATATTCACTTCAATTTCGCCCTCACTGAATTTTCTCTGCATAAGAAATGACCTTATCTTCCTTGTGCCTTTATTTATTTATTGGTTAATATCCTATATCTATATTCCTTTCTTCATATAGATGAATTCATAATTGCCTTTTAAATTATTTGAAAGCTTAAACTTTCATAACAAAGGATTTAAATATTCCATTAGAGAAATTTTGCGAAATAATTATTTCACATGTTGCACATTTCTTGATTATAACTAGCTGTTTTGACCTCCTTCTTTTCATTACATGCCATCTGTATAGATCTTAGTCAACAATACTTGTATGATATCCAGAGGAAGGTTTCCAGACACCTGCTGGTATTTTAAAGCAAATAATATGGGGGTGGAAGGCAGAAAAGAATGTTAGTTGTGCCAGTGTGCAGGCATATTTTTGGTTTCTATTTTATTACTTTAAAACTGCATTCACTTTATAGTGGGAGCAGCCAAGAGGCTTTGTGATTTGGTACTCAAATGGAGCTTTCTTCGGGGGGGGGAGAGGGGATAACTATTTTATTCTCCCATTTGTTACCTTAAGTGCAATTTCAATTCAATTTATTAAGTGCAATTACTTGGAAAGACTTTAATTTTGTTCATTCTCTGATGTGCAACATCTTTGTGCTTCACACTACATTTGATGCAATGAACAAGCATTCCAATGCTTGTTATGGTGTAAGACTAGGATGCTTTCACATGAGAGCTTGAATTTAAAATTAGCCTGCCATATTTAGGTTTTAATGGTGATCTGGACATCTCTATCTCTCATGTCCTTTCTATGTCTTCTGTCACACCACCTATCTTTTTTTCTTAACAAAAAAGGAGAGATGGAAAAATATGTCTTTTATTATTAACAATAGGATTTCTCTGTTTGAAAGCAAACCAATACTGGGGAGTCCAAGTTTTGGAACCAATAAAGGGCTTCATTTAGACTTTAAAAACAGTTTGATGTCACGGCAGCATATGTTCAGAAAAGCAAAATCACAAAGTGAAGCTGCCATGAAAGCTAGTTTTATAGTAGCAGAAAAGATAGCTAAATCAGCCTGTCCATTTACAGAGGGAGAGTTTTTGAAGTACTGCATGATTAAAGTGTGTGAAGTATTGTGTCCAGACTAAAAACAAACATTTTTTAATGTAACCCAACTAGAAATATTGTTGCTGAATTGAGCTTGCCATTGATTTACAATTAATTGAAAAGGAAAGATTTCGTTGCATAGTCCGTTGCAGTGGATGAGAGCACTGACATTATTGGCATGGCACAGCTGACAATCTTCACCCGTGGAGTGGATTCAAGTTTATTCATTACAGAGGAACTTTTGGATATGAAATCAATGCATGCCACTACCACAGGAAAATATATATTTGAGGCAGTATCTAAATGTGTAAATTACATGAAACTGCCCTGGGACAAACTTATGGGACTGACAACAGATGGAGCATCTTTGATGTGCGGGGAAAAAAGAGTGGATTAGTGGGAAGGATGCAAGAGAAGATGAAAAGCAAGAATTGCCCAGGTGACCTATTGCATATCACTGCATCATATACCAGGAAACACTATGCAGCAAAGCTCTGAAGATGGAACATGTAATGAGCATTGTAACACAGAAGTTAACTTTATAAGAGCCAAGATTTAAATCATCATCAATTTAAATCTTTTCTAGAAATACATTCTGAACTTGGTGATCTGCCCTATCACACCTATGGAGAAGTGCTCAATAGATTTTTCGAGTTGTATAAGGAAATCTGCCAGTTCATGAAAAGTAAAGGAAAAGGCTTCACAGTACTGTGGGATGCAAAGTGGCTGTGTGAGTTAGGCTTTTCTGTGTGACATAACTAAGCATCTCACTGCGTCAAATCTTCAGCTTCAGGGATGGGACCATGTGATCACATACATGCATGATGCAGTGAAAATTAAGTTGTGACTCATAAACCAAGTCTCCCCCACTATGTTCTCAGATGCTCATTTTGCTGATAAACTGAGAACACTTTACATGGAGTTTACACATCACTTTGTTAACTTTAAAGCACAGAAATTTAATTTTGGACTGCTCTATTTGCAGTTGACGTGGAGAAAGCACCTGTAAACATCCACATGGAGCTGACAGAACTCCAATGAAACAGCATACTTAAGGCAAAGTATGGTTTTGTGGCGCCCACACAGTCCACCAGGTTCATCCCTAAAATGATATCCCAAAGCTGCTCAAATGCTCTGCATGTTTGATAGTACATACCTGTGTGAGCAACTTTTCTGTGATGCGGGTAAACAAAAGCACACACAGAAGTCTTCTCACTGATACACATCTCCAAGCTATCCTGAGAATTTCCCCAGCTCAGAACCTAACCTCAAACATGAATGAACCGGTAGGCAAAAAAGATGCCAAACATCTGACTTGGACAAAATGGCATGAGAGAGAGAGAAATAAATAGCTTATGTTTTTTCTTTATTTTAAATTTGTTTTTGCAGATTTATTTGAAATGTTTGTTCATATTTGAAATGTTAATCCTGTTTGGCTCACGTCTTGGACATAATGCACTCCTGAGTTAACGTGTTGCATAGTCTTACATGCAACTGGTCCTTTCAGGGCAGTTATAATGCTGATGCAGCCCTCAATAAAATTGAGTTGACACCCCTGATTTAGAGCTTAATTTGGTTAGTGATTAAACAGTTGCAACATATCTAAAAAGAGCTGGGTTCAAAATTCCACTAAACCATGAACTTCATGGAATGATTTTAGTCTATTGTTTTGTTTGCTTTATTTTCTTCACAATCTCAATAAATGATCATTGAAATAAATATGCATGATGACACATAATAATCCATACATAATAATGATACATAATGATACATAGATAAAATCATAGATTTATCTTATATAAGATATATAATCTATCTATATAATCTAAAAGATCATGGAAAGTATCTTACACCAATCAAAAGACAATGAAATATTTTTGTTATCTACCCTTGTAGGCCACTGTATAAAATTTAGCATCTTTATTTTCATCTCTGGATCTGAACTGGCAAGCAAAAACTGATATACAATATATCATGTTCATTGGGAAGACTATACAGTGTGGTGCAACACTACCAAAGCAGAAAAATATATTCTATAAATTCATTTTGTACATATGTACAAGCAAAAATTTCTTGTAATACCAGATGTTTCTATATTTCCAAAAGAGAACCATCATAAATAAACATAGCACCTTGTGAATGTGAAGGCTATTTTATGTGATTATGTGATATTCTAATAGTGTGAAGGCTATCCCACTAGGCTCAAGGTTGACTCAGCCTTCCATCCTTCCGAGGTGGGTAAAATGAAGACCCAGATTGTTGGGACAATATGCTGACTCTGTATAACCGCTTAGAGAGGGGTCTAAAGCACTATATAAATCTAAGTGCTATTGCTATATTGAATAGATAATTAATAGCCCCAGGGAACAATTGCTTTTATCCAAATTAAAGTTATTTGAAATTGCTGAGACATCTAATATCCTTTAATTTTGTTAAACTCTGCTGATTTTCAACTCTAGTATCAATCATATAATTGAAGCCTAATCTCCAAAAGGCAATCATAAAAAGATTGCAAGAAATTATAAGAATTAATTAATTAAATAAGTAAGTAAATCAAATACAAAGAAGTAAATCCAGTTTTCAACTAATAGTTAAAAATCTGATTCACATCTTTAATTCTACTTTTAATGCCCAACTTTACAAAATATCTTCAAACTTGCCCTTAAGAGTTTTGATTGGTTTGGTTCCAAACAGTGTCAATTTGGATGTGACCAAGCCAAGTTACATACAAGACAAATTCTTGAATGGGATTGCTGAAGTCGGAGAGTGCATCAACTGGGAGACAAACTCTGAATCAAGTGGGAGATCAATTATCTGGGAAGAGTTTGATTCTGTGACTCCCGAAGACGTGGACAGGATACTGGGTAGACTGAGTGTGGCCACATGTTTATTGGACCCGTGTCCTTCCTGGTTGGTGCTCGCCTCACGGGAGGTTACGCGAGGCTGGCTCCAGGGGATTATAAATGCTTCTTTGAGTGAGGGTGTCTTTCCCGCGCCTTGAAAGAAGCGGTGATGAGACCTCTCCTCAAGAAGCCTTCCCTGGACCCGGCAGTGTTGGCTAATTATCATCCAGTCTCCAACCTTCGCTTTGTTGCGAAGGTTGTTGAGAGTGTGGTAGCATGACAGCTCCCTCAGTACCTGGATGAATTGGCTTATCTGGATCCATTCCAGTCGGGCTTCAGGCTTGGGTACAGCACGGAAACGGCATTGGTCGCATTGGTTGATGATCTCTGGAGGGCTCGGGACAGGAGTTGTTCCTCTGTCCTGGTCCTATTAGACCTCTCAGCGGTTTTTGATGCCATTGACCATGGTATCATGCTGCACCAGCTGGAAGAGTTAGGAATGGGGGGCACCGTGTTGCAGTGGTTCTCCTCCTTTCTCTCTGACCAGTCGCAGTCTGTGTTGGCAGGGGGGCAGAGGTCGACCCTGAGGCCCCTTGTATGTGGGGTGCCACAAGGGTTGGTCCTCTTGCCCCTTCTGTTGAACATTTATGTGAAGCCGCTAGGTGTGATCATCGTGGTTTCGGGGTGAAGTACCACCAATACACTGATGATACTCAGCTGTACATCTCCACCCCAGACCACCTTAATGATGCCCTTGAAGTGATGTCCCGGTGCCTGGAAGCTGTACGGATCTGGATGGGGAGAAACAGACTCAGGCTCAACCCATCCAAAAAACCGAGTGGCTGTGGTTTCCAACATCTTGATATAGTCAGTTGGTGCCATCACTGACTATTGGGGGCGAGTCGTTGGCCCCCATGGAGAGGGTTCGCAACTTGGGTGTCCTCCTGGACTCACAGCTGTCTTTAGAAGGTCATTTAACGGCTGTGGCCGGGAGGGCATTTTATCAGGTTCGCCTGATTCACCAGTTGCGTCCCTTTCTGGATCAGGATTCGTTAAATACGGTCACTCATGCCCTCCTCACTTCCCGCCTGGACTACTGCACTGGCTCCCGGTGGTCTTCTGAGTGTGCTTCAAGGTTTTAGTTACCACCTTTAGAGCGCTCCATGGCTTAGGACCGGGGTATCTACGAGACCGCCTTCTGCCATCAGTAGCCTCTCACCGACCAGTACGCTCCCATAGAGAAGGGCTTCTTAGGGTGTCGTCAGTCAAACAGTGTCGACTGGTGGCCCCCAGGGGAAGAGCCTTCTCTGTGGGAGCACCTGCCATCTGGAACGAGCTCCCCCCAGAGATACGGAGGATTACAGACCTGCGCGCTTTCCGCCGTGCCCTCAAAACGTTCCTATTTCAGCAGACCAACCTGGCCTAGCCTCTTTTTTAAAGTGTTTTTAAATTTTTAAAATTTTAAATTTGTCTTATAAATTTGGGGTGTTTTAAATTTTGTTTTCTGGGCCAAATTATATAATTGTATTTTAATAGTTTTTTTAACATTTGTATTATATGTATTTTATCTTTTGGCTGTTCACCGCCTGAGTCCTTCGGGAGTAGGGCAGTATACAAATTAAATAAATAAATAAATAAATAAATAAATAAATAAATAAATAAATAAATAAATAAATAAATAAATAAACAAACAAACAAACAAACAAACAAATAAATAAATAAATAAATTAGATTTTTGACTAACCTAGCTAGGAATTTCATCATCGAAAAGCCAGAGGAGTCAACTAGAGAGTCAGCTATACTAAACCTTATTCTTACCAACAGAGAAGAAGTGATATAGGAGACTGAAGTTGCAGGAACTTTAGAGGAGAGTGACCATGTCATTAGAATTCAGTATAAAACAGACACAAGCAACAGAACATAATCAAACCAGTGTCTTAGACTTCAAAAGGGCTGATTTTAACAAACTCATAGAAAGCTTTGGAAGGATTCCATGGATGAAAATCTTAAAAGAGAAATCAACTCAAGAAGCTTGGACAACTGAAAAATATGATTATAAAAGCCCAATCCAGTTCAATACCACTAAAAAAGAAAAGAAGAAAATCAACAAAAAACTGAATGGTTGCACAAGGAACTCTCAAACAACTGAGAGGAAAAAAGAATAAATACAAAAAATGAAAAAAAAGGACACCTAACTAAGGTAAAATGCAAACAAATAGCCTGGACCTGCAAAGATGACGTTAGGAAAACTAAGGCTTTGAACAAAGTCAGACAAATGTCAAAAACAAAAAAGGTTTCTTTCAACACATAAAAAACAAGAAAGTCAAAGAAACAATTGTTCCACTAATGGGAGAAGATGGCAAAGAAGTAACAGGTAGTAGAAAGAAAGCAGAACTACTAAATACATACTTTGCATATCATCTTTACCAGTGGTGAAATGTAAAATTTGTTACTACTGGTTCTTGGGCGTGGCTTGGTGGTGGGGTAATTTGACTGAGTGGGCGTGGCCAACTTTTTATTATTATTATTTTTAAAACCATTTTTTCTACAACCTCTTGGGCTGAAAAGCCTCTGACGATCCCAGCTGATTTGCCTGATCAGCAGAGGCTTTCTTTTTTTTTTAAAGCCTCTGATGATCCCAGCTGACTTGCCTGATTGGCAGAAGCTTTTTTTTTTTTTAAAGCCTCTGATGATCTCAGCTGACTTGCCTGATCGGCAGAGGCATTTCCTTTTAAAAACATTTTTTCTATAACCTCTTCGGCCGAAGAGGTTGTAGAAAAAATGCTTTTAAAAGACTCTGATGATCTCAGCTGAGCCACGCAATAGTCAGAGGTTTTTTTAAAAACTTTTAAAAGCATTTTTTCAGCCAAAGAGGTTGTAGAAAAAATGCTTTTAAAATTAAAAAAAAATGCCTCTGATGATTGCGCGGCTCAGCTAGGCAATTGGGGGGGGGCAGGGATTTTTGCTACCGGTTCTCCAAACCACCCGCTTCCATCACTACCGGATTGGGCGATCCAGTCTGAACCGAGAGCATTTCACCCCTGATCTTTACGCAAAAAGAAAACACTTACTAACTTGGCAAAAACAGAAGAGTAAATGACAGATTAAGAATGTAGATTAAAATATGGAAAAATAATGTAAGAGATCACCTGTCAGCTCTAGAAATCATCTTGAAATCTTGAAATCATCAGGTCCTGACAGATTACATCCCAGAGTTCTAAAGGAGCTGGCAGATGTGATTTCAGAACCATTGCAACATATTTTTCAAAGTTCTTTGAAAGTTCAAAGTTCAAAGTTCTTTTCAAAGTTCTTTGGAGCACTAGAGAACTACCTGAGACTAGAAAAGAGCTGAGATAGTTCCCATCTTCAAAACAAGCATAAAGAAAAAACAAATCCAGGAAATTGCATGCCAATAAACTTGACATCAATACCTGGGAAGATCTTGTAATAGAGAATCAAGCAACAAATCTGAAAACACCTACCAGTAGAAGCAAACAAAATTATATTGAGTAGCTAATATGGGTTCATCAAAAACAGATCATGCCAAACAAATCTTTTCATTCTTCAACAAAATGACTAAATTAGTGGATCAGTGAAATGCTGTGGACACATTATATTTGGATTTTACAAACTATTTGATAAAGTAGATCACAACCTACTTCTTGGAAGCTAAAAAAATGTGGGATAGACAGCACCACCACCAGATGGGTTTGTAACTGACTGACAAATCATACTCAATGTGTAGTCCTCAATGGAACACATCCACACAGAGAGAAGTAAACAGTGGGGTACTCCAAGATTCCATTTTAGGCCCAGTACTCTTCAATATCTTCATAAATGATTTAGATGATGGTTCTGCATCATACTTCTTTCAGAATATTTTCAGAATAGAATAGAGCTGGAAAGGAACTTGAAGGTCTTCTAGTCCAGCCCCATGCTCAAGCAGGAGAACCTATACAATCTCAGACAAGTGACTGTCCAGTGTCTTCTTAAAAACCTCCAGAGATGGAGCACCCATGATTTCTGAAAGCAAGCTATTTCACTAACTGTTCTAACCATCAGGAAATTCCTCCTTATTCCCAGGTTGCTTCTCTCTTTGATAATGGTTGGAAAATTATTTCTTGTCCTGACCTCTGGTGCTTTGGAGAATAATTTGCCCCCCTCTTCTTTGTGGCAGCCCCTCAAATACTGAAGTACTTCTATCATGTCACCCCTAATTCTTCTTTTCTTTAGTCTAGCCAGACCCAACATCTGTAGCGGTTCTTCATATGGTTTAGTCTCCAGGCCTTTGATCATTTTAATTGCTCTTCTCTGAACTTTTTCCAAAATCTCAACATCTTTTTTGTAGTATGGTGACCAAAACTGGTTGCAGTATTCCAGGTGTGGTCTTACTAGGGTTTTGTAAAGCGGCACTAATATTTCACGAGATCTTGATTTTATGCCTCTATTTATACAACTCAGGATTGTATTAGCTATTTTGACTGCTACTGCACGTTGCTGGCTCATATTCAAATGATCATCCACTAGGACTCCAAGGTCCCTCTCAAAGTTACTGTTTTTGATCCAGGTCTCATCTAATCTGTACTTATACTTTTTATTTTTCCTGTCTAAATATAAAACTTTTTTCCACATTAAAATTCATTTTGTTAGATAGGGCCCATTGTTCAAGTTTGCAAGATCGTTTTGGATCCTGAGTTTGTCTTTTGGGGCATTGGTTATTCCTGCCAGTTTAGTATCATCTGCAAATTTGATGAGTTTCCCTTCTATTCTTTCAGAAAGTATCTTTTTTGGCATCTCTAACCCCGAGGCGGGTAGCCTTCTAGTGATTAAAAAATCAAAATGCAAACAGGGAATTAATTCCATAAAAAGGGAATTAAGCATCATATCTTGATTGGGTTGTAGGGATAGTCCTCAGTTAGCAACCATTACAATGGTGAGTGAATGAATAGTAGTTATGATTGGTTCTCAAGGATATGGCTGTTGCAGCACCCATAAGATTGTGTGGCAGGCTGCCAGCATGCACGTCAACTGCCCCTACCTATCTCTCCCCTCTATTTCTGCCTTTTTTGCCATCTTGTACTGTACCACCCTGCCACTTCAGCTGATCTTTGCCATCTTCCTTCTGCTGATGAGGCATGCACACCTGAGGCACCTGTTGGCTCTTCACAACACCTTGTGCTCTGCATTCCACCACCTCACTCCCCTACAAGCTTGCTGCCTTTTACTCCACTGCCCTCTTCCTGTTGCTGCTGAGGTGTGCACAGTGCTGGATCTTCGCAATGCCTCATACCCCTGCATCTGCCACCCAGCTGACCATCATCTTCTTCCTCTCACTGCTGCTGAGGTGCATCCAGTTTAAAGAGTTTCTGAACCTTAACAACATATCCACCACAATCAGTAACACCTTGCAAGATCTTTGCAACGCCTCCACAATGCCTTGCATTATAAAGAAAAACTAAAATTGTTCCCAACACCTATATTGGAGAGAAACCTAAGTAACGTTAGATTGAGCACTTAATCTGCTTTAAATCTGTGAATTTCATAGCTTCTTGAGGATTCTATACATTATTCATAGGCTTCTGGGCAGATTGAACCCCACTGTTTGCCAGCCATTTTCTGCAGATTCCTGCCAGTTTCTACCCTTTGTTTTAAAAGGACAAAACAATTTCTGTCAACAACAGATGGAGGGCTTGGGGTAACTGATTTTGTGCATGAAAAATAGCCATAACTCTCGAAGGGTTGGATATAGTACATAAGAGCTTATTATTTGGTTGGCAGGGTACATTGCAATGGTGCCAGAGTAAGACTAGTGGAATAAAAATGGAGGGAAAAAGGTCTGGAATTTTAGCAATGCTAAAATTGGCATTTTGGTTTGTGAACTTGGCATATTCTAGGGACCCAGCACAATGAAAAATAATCCCCAGATATATGAAGTCTCAAGCCTATTTCTTTATTATCAATGAGTTTTTAGTGGTTTTGTACAAAGATGAAGCCTTTTATATTCTGAAAACTAATCTCCAAGTCAGATTAAATGTTCCTCAATCGTATTTCTGTCCTGGAAGAGACCGCTGCATTATTGCTGTGTAATAAACCAATATATGTTGCTTACCATCAAAGATGAATAGACCTTTGGCCCATAAATTTTCAAATAAAAATATAAAGGTTGAAAAGTATCAAAATATATTTTGCTTTATAAAACTCTTGATATTGAAATGGGAGCAGATGTGTCCATTGTAATTATTTATTATTCTGGGATTAGGTGTCTTGATAACATTTTTATAAAGTACTTTTTATAAATATTATTGCAGAACAGTTGGTAGCAACTGTCAATTTAGGCTGTGGAAGTAAATCAACTTTAAATCAATATATGCCATTTAAAATGATTTCCTAAATATATACAGGAGGACTATTTAATTGATCTCTCTTTCATAATTCTATTGTTCTTGATTGCACAGATATAAAATAGGTGATACCTAGCTCAATAGCAGTAACTTTGAGAGGAATCCTGGAGTCCTAATGGACAATCATTTAAATATGAGCTAGCAGTGTGCTAAATCTGCCAAAAAAGCCAACACAATCCTAGGCTACATTAATCAAGATCATGTGAAGTGTTAATACCACTTTATAATGCCTTAGTAAGACCACACTTGGAATATTGCATCCACTTTTGCCACCAAAATATAAAAAAAGATGTTGAGACTCTAGAAAGAATGTAGATAAAAGCAAAGAAGATGATTAGGGGACTGAAGGCTATAACATATGAATAACAGTTGCAGGAATTGGATATGTCTAGTATAGTGAAAAGAAGGATTAGGGAGACATAATAACGGGCTGTCACAAAGAAGGGTCAATCTATTCTCCAAAGTACCTGACGGCAGAACAAGAAACAATGGATGGAAATTAATCAAGGAGAGAATCAACCTCAAACTAAGGAGAAATTTCCTGACAGTTAGAACAATTAATAAATGGAATGACTTGCCTCCAGAAGTTTTGAATGTTTCAACACTGCTGATTTTTAAGAAGAGATTGGACAACCATTTGTCTGAAATGGTATAGGATTTCCTGCTTGAGCAAGTATATTGGACTACAAAACTTCCAAGGTCCCTGGCAACTCTGTTATACTGTTATTCTGATTAACTAGCTTTTATTTTCAATTCATACCATATTTATTTCAATTTTGTAAGCAGTTTGATGGTTTATATTTTTCAAACACTGGTAGAATAATAATCATTCAAAACTCACAGGAAAATTTCTCTCTGTATCTCTCTCTTGTAGATGAGGAGAACCATTATCTTACGTACAAAATATATAAATGTAAAAATAATAATAATAAATAAATCCATGGGGAATCCATTGTTCTTTGGAATTAGTTTATTAATATTCTATTAACCAATTGGTTAATATCACTTTATTACCTTTTGAATCCTAGGAGTATATTTTGGAAGAAGGGATGTTAGAATCTCGTCTTAAATATTTCTCAACTCCCACAGGTGTACATCCAGAAGGAACTATATATTTCATCATTATTAGAAATAGAGAAATGGTTACTAAATCAATGTAAATTTATTTGAGTTATAGATACCAGGAATTTTTTTTGGAGACAAGAAATATAATCTCAGGAACTAGCAAAGCTTCTATTGCTACTTTGTCTGCACATATCTCCTTATAATTTTTGTTCAACAGCATTGTAATATATTTTCTAAACTACAGTTTACTCTTTTGTTGATAAAGGATTGTTTTCATTTCCAGTAGCATGTAGATATATTTAGGTAGATTTATACATAATAACATCCAATTGAAACATACTTGCCAGTTACCAGATTCTACCTACTTTATATAGCAAACACAAGAAATGACTTTTTCATTAGAATAAAATATTCCATAACATATACATACATCTAGCTCATTTTACATGGATATTGGATATTATTGAACAATGCAAACTAATATAATCAATACTGAGGGATAG
The DNA here is from genome assembly GCF_059756535.1 of Pantherophis guttatus. Classification (NCBI taxonomy): domain Eukaryota; kingdom Metazoa; phylum Chordata; class Lepidosauria; order Squamata; family Colubridae; genus Pantherophis; species Pantherophis guttatus. The sequence goes on along the minus strand of NC_142066.1, from coordinate 68,814,159 downwards.
AGAATCATAATTTAGTTATTTCAAAGATCAAAATTTCCTCCTTACCTCCTCTATGGTTTATTTTCTTTTTCTAATATGTTTTTCTATGTCAGTTTGTAGGCAACAGCATCATCTGGATACTACAAAGTGCATTTCTTATTGAATCAACCAATTAATGATCAATCAAACTTATTTGATCAGCAGTAGAATGAAATAAGTGTAAAAATAAACCTTAAAAATAAAAAGGGAAAGTTTAAAACAATTAGCACTTTACAGTTAGTAATATGAAGACGGTTTCTAACAGCTAGTTATTGTAAAGAATTGTCCAGCCTTTTTAGAGATTTTTGAATGCTGAAAAGATTAACCTTCAAATAGGCTAGAACGAACATACAAAGGAATATGAATATGAAATATGTTAAATGGAAAGGAAGCATATATATTTCACCATTGTCCAATATCCAGTCCTAATGTACTTGCCTAATGATTTGTCAGACTAAATTTCCAAAAATGTTGGATTTCATGGATGTTTTCCTGACTTTCCCTAACTCAAATGTTAGAATGGTTGAATAGTTTGTCTGAAAGTCAAGTTTGGTTATCATATTTTATTATTGACTTATCCTTCAATTTTCGGCCTTAAGAGCATTAAGTGTACCTAGTAAGATATATTCATGACTTCCTGACCTTCCAAATCAAGCATACACTTGATGTACTACTTCTAGAACACATGTTAAGTTATCTTTGCACTTGAAGTTATTTCCTCATCAGGATCAGCTGATGGGGAAATAAACCCTGAATTATTTACAAGGGCAGAGATCTCCTAATTTTAATGCTTATTCTGTCATATCATATTGGGGTAATTCAAAAAGAATATTGTGGTGCTTTGAACTCCTTAGTGATATAGGACATAAGATTTAAATAATTTTTACCAGCTGTATGTGCACATGTGTGCTTTAAGATGAAATGCCTAATGAGATTTTGAAATCATGGATTTCACAAGCAGCTGACTTACAAGTTGAATTTATTTATAAAAAATCATTGCAACTGTCTGAACTAATTTTATATGACAGCTCAACTTCCCAAGGAAAATAGACTGCTTCTTGTGAAATGTTCACCTTGTTTTTTAACCTTTGCTGTGTTGGAAGAAATCTCCTTCTAGGTTCTGCTCCAAGTGGGGGAAAAAGACACTGGAAACATGGAGACTGCTTGGAAAGATGGTTTAATGGTGGATAGGATCACATGGCTTGAGTTCCTGAACAGAAAAAGGGCAGATACAGAAAATCCTCGGGTTTTTATACTCTCTCTGGCTCTGCATTTCTTGGGGCCCCAAAAGAGTATCCTGATTGGTTGTCAGACTCCCAGGGGGTGGGGGTTTTAGCTAGCCTTGCTGGCTGATGGTCACATGTGCTTCCCAGGTCACATGTGGTGAGTTTCTGCTGCTATTGTGTAGAGGGCTAATCCTATCTTTGCTGGATCTTTGGCAATTCCTACTATGGCTCTGCCTGAAGGAGGTAGATCTTTGTTATGTAGAATAGACTGGCCCAGGCCTTAATGGCCCATTGACAAAGGGTGAGGGCAGGAAGATGGGAGCTGCTTCAAAACATGCTTATCCCAGGGAAATATAATATTCTGCCTTTTTCATATTTCCTAAAATATTTCACTCTTCCAGGAAAGGGGTGGGTGCTAACTTCCTACAGCTGCATTTCTAGATCTCAAGCTCTAAAATGAACATAGTATTTTGTGATAATCTGCTACAGATCTGAAATACAACCAATCTGTGCTCCATTCAAAGAAATTTCATGTATGCCTAAAGAAAAAAAATCTCCTCTTTATATAATATGTGCATTGTACATGAATCTCATAGAACAATTACACACACTGACAATTTGGTACACAAAAAATAGCATAGTTTAGTATTCTGTGATTTTTCTGACCAACAATCTAATCCCCCTCCTCAGCAATTCTGAACAGGAAGAGATATAGCAGCTTTTAAAATTATGAGCAGATGCTATATTTACTCCTTTATGCATTCTAAAACACTTTTGAAACCTTGTGAAAGCTTTTACAAGTATACAGTATATACATACTGTACATTTACAAGGAATGTAGCTCCAAAGCCTATGAATTTATTTCTCTAAAAATTGGCAATGTTCATCCCCTTAGACAAATGTTCTGTAGTTCTATTTTGCAGAACCAGAAAATATTATACAGTACGGTGGTACCTTGGTTCCAGGAGGTGTGATGCATACTAAAAACGATGAGTTCCAAACAATTTTTTCCCTATAAGGAATAGACTCACAAGGCAGCTGACATGACAAGTTTTAGCTCATGTGTTAATACCAAACAAACAAGGAATACCAGGACAATTTTTTTGTATTGAGTACCAAATTCAATGAGTTTCAAAGCTATTGAATACCAAGGGACTACTGTACAAGCTTATAAAAGAGATGGGAAGCATAAGATTTCACGCTTGAAGATGGGAAGCACAAATCTTGCTCTGATCACTGGAATATATTTTCCAAATTATTGGATCAGGCACAAAACCAAATCTTGTGATTTGTGGACAGATTTTTACAATCAACTCAAGTTTAACCTTTACTACCTGCTTACAACAACTGAACAGAGATGTGAGTTCCATGTTCTTCAGATGTTGCTGAAGAATAATTCTTGTATCTTCACATAACCTTAAGGAGATTGAGGAACATCTGAAGAAAGGAAACCACTTTACCAGAATACCATTATTTTCAAACCGATGTAGGAAGTTAGCACCCACCCTCTCCTAGGAAAATGAGTTATTTTAGGAAATAATAAAGGGCAGAATATTTCCCCTAAAAGGGAGATAGAAGCTCAGCCCCACCCCACCTTTGTCAATGGGCCATTAAGGCCTGTGCCACATAACAAAGTCTATTCCACATAACAAAGATACGATTAGTCCTCTACCCATCTAGCAACATATCTCACCACAGGGCACCTGGGAAGATTACATCAGCCAGCAAGGCTCAACCAAGCCTTGGAGACAGACAGTTTACAAAGTTAGCTAAGACCCCCGCCCCCTGGGAGTCTAACCACCAATCAGAGTGCATTTCTTACACAGGAATAGGGTGTGGGGCCCAGAGAGGGCATAAAACCAAGGCACTCTCAGCATCTCAGCCCTTTTCTGCTCAGGAACTCAAGCCATGTGATCCTGTTCATCAATAAACCTTCTTTCCAAGCAACTTCCATGAATCCAGTGTCTTTTTCCCACTTGGAACTGAACCCAGAAGGATATTTCTTCCAACAATATTTCTTCCAACACCTAATCCCCTGAAAAGTGTTAGCCTACATTGCTGGTGGGATATAAAGTCCAGATTTTATAGAGGCCACCAGATTCAGTTTGATTTTCTTAACAGAATTCAGTTCAAATTTATATCTTTTTTTAAAAAACCCAAAAATCATTCTTCCTTTTTAAAAAAACTGGAATATAGGAAAATGATTCTTGTTTCCCATTTACACATTACACTTGAAAATACATTTGTATCGAGAAGATAGTAGGATTCAGGCCTTAAGGAAAGACCAAATTTCTTGAGGGAATGGAAAGAGCCTTGGTGGTGCAGCAGACTAAAGTGCTATTAAGTAGCACCAGCTGCCTGCAATTACTGCAAGTTCAAACCTCACCAGGCTCAATGTTGACTCAGCCTTCCATCCTTTCGAGGTAGGTAAAATGAGGGCCCGGATTGTGGGGGCAATAAGCTGACTTTGTATAAAAAAAGAACACTGCTTAGGGGAGGCCGAAAGAAGCCCTACTAAGCAGGTATATACAAAAGTATGAAGGCTATTGCTTAACGCATTGTAAGCTGCCCTGAGTCTCCGGAGAAGGGTGCCATATAAATTGAACCAATAAATAAATAAATAAATAAATAAATAAACAAATAAATAAATAAATAAATAAATAAATAAATAAGAAATGATGCTTTAAAAAAAAAGTAGCCCTCTTGAAGCCTTCCTTTGTTGTGTTAAAAGGATTAGATAACAGATGGTGTGAAAAACCTTTGCCAGGGACCTTGGAAAGCTGCTACCATTCAAAGTAAATAATATTGAAATAGATCAGCTTGTCACAGACTTATTTCTTTCAGATGTCTTCAGCTGCATAATCTGGAATGGGCCAGTTTCTGAAGTGCTGGTCTGGATAGGCAAAGAGTATTGGTATCCTTTTTGAATCTAAGAATTTTAGAGATATACAGTAGGAAAAAGTTTGGGAGCATAGAAAAGAAAAATGATTTTTGCCTTTTATTAGACCTCAGAAATTTGTATACTGCACAGGGCACAGACAAACACTAGATATTACTCTCAGCACATAAGACTTAAAGCCTAATTTAACTGATTGCATTTTTATCTCTAAAAAGCTCTCAGAGAAGCTTATATACAGGCTTACAGTTTACAGCAGGCTTACAATCTAAATGATCTGTCACAGAAGGAAAGGAGACAGGGAGGGAAGATGAAAAAAATTCAAGTACTAATCCTAAAAATTAAATAGTAGTTCTTAAATTATAATCAGCTGCACAAAATTCAGGGAGAGGACAACTAATAGAATGGTGGCTTTTCATGACTTTCTGCTACTGCCTGTGAAAATGGAGTAAATTGAAAATACCATAAATTGTTAAAAGCTTGAGAATTTTTTACTCTTAGTTTTTTATGTTGTTTTTATTGACACCATAACATTATGTATATATTCTGAGAGTTCACAATACCTTGCTAACCTATTAGAATTTTTAAAAGATTAAATTACATTTATGCAATAATTCAATTCTAAATAAGGTCTGATAAAGAGCAATTTAGTAAATTTCCTGCCACTTCTAAAGCTTTGCGGCTCAGGCCAACCAAGATGAAAATTATGGTTCTTCCTTCATGCTGAAAATATTCTCAGTATCATATTTCACTCAAATTATTGAGTGCAGTTAGATCATTTTGCTTTTCTTTTGTGTATCTCTCTGAAATCACCAAGTCTATGGGAGCTAAGGATATTCAACACTTCAAATTCAGTTCCAAAAATGGGCTTCAGAACATGTGAAGATGTGAATGTAATTTCAGTCTGTAACTCTTTAAAGCAGTTGTGTCTTTTATTGGGATTCCATGGAATTATTGGAAGAAATATCCACATGGTTTAGTTTTAACCGGGAGAAAGACACTGGAAAAATGGAGGCCAGAGGTGGGTTCTACTTATCTTTACTACCGGTTTGCAACGGGGCCGCACGGACTCTCTCGCTTCGCTCGCGCGCTCTTCTGATGATGTCGGGGTCGGTGGGTGGAGCCTCCCGCCAGTTTTACTACCAGTTCTGTAGAACTGGTGTGAACCAGGGGCAACCCACCACTGATGGAGGCTGATTGGAAAGAGAGGTTTATTGATGAAGCAGAACCACATGTGATTCTGGGCAGCTGATATAATGGAGTTGAGAGTGGGTGGGTTTTTATACCTTCTTTGGGCTTTGTATTTAAGTTTCCTGTTCCTGTGAAAGAACATGACCTTTAATATTCTATTGTCTGTTGTCAGATTCCTATGGGGGTCATGTAGGGGTTATGTAGGGGTAATAGATATTTACATTTTCTTTTCAACATCTTCGCATCAGTAATCTATATTTATATATTTTCTCTTTCTTATCTTAATCTATTTTTTATACATATATTTCTAGTATATCAAATATATATACATACATACATACATACATATATATATATATATATTTTTCTCAGGTTTTCGCGGGTGTTTGTATGTAGGTCTTTGGTTATTCGGGTCTTCTCCCACGTAAAATTGGAAGTGTCTTGGCGACGTTTCGACGAAGTCTCATTCGTCATCTTTAGGCTGGTGTTCTCGGCTTCGTGCTTCCAGGAGCAATGTGAGATCGCAGCTGTCTCTTCCTTTTAACTGCTAGTGGGGGTGTGAGCTGATTGGGTGGGGACTTGGCTGTGTTCTGATTGGGTGGAGGTGTGTTCTGATTGGTTAGGGGCTTGGCTGTGCTCTGATTGGCTGGGGGTGTGTTCTGTTTGGGTGGGGGCTTGGTTATGCTCAGCTTAGTCTGAGTTGCAGGGGGATTTGAGCTGGTGAGCTGCGTTGTTATTGTTTGGCTTTGTGTTTGTGGCCGTGCAAGCTCTTCATGGTGGGTGTCAGTCTGCTTCATGTATGGATTGGAGGGGTTTAAAGTGGCTAATGATGCAGCTGCGGTCTGGCTTCTGGTCCTTGGTCGTGGCTCATTATCAGTGTGGGTTTGAGTCTGCTTTCTGTGTGGATGTGTGGTGGTGACATCCTGTGTGGCTCTCGTGAGTGTAGGTCTGGTGTCATTCGTCGTGTTAGGGACTCGTTTGTCAATAAGGGCGGGTTTCCAAATGGCTGGTAGGCGGGAGGTATCGTCTCATTTGTTCATGCTGTGTGGGTGTTTTTCTATCTCGATGGCTTCTCTGATTATTCTGTTGTTAAAGTGTTCAGTTTGGGCGATAGTTCTGGTCTTTTTAAAGTCAATATCGTGTCCTGTGGCTTTAAGGTATTGGACCAGGGAAGAAGTTGGTTCCTCTTTTCTGACTGAGTTCTTGTGTTCTTCTATGCGTGCACTTATTCGTCTGTTGGTTTGTCCAATGTATGTGGTGGGGCAGGCGGTGCATGAGATTTCATATACTCCTTGATTTTCTAACTCAATTTTGTCTTTGGGGTTCCTTAGGATGGTGGATATTTTTCAGTTTGTGCCTAAAATTTTTTGCATAGTTTTTTTGCATAGTTGAGTTGCTTAGCCTTGTTTCTACATCAGAGGTATGGATTTTGGTCTCAATTCTTCCATGAAGACCACTTCTGGCCAAATTCTCTGGACAGTACCTTGGTTCCATTCTTTTTCACCAATTCTGGGCTGATGGCACTGCTGGACAGGGAAGTAAGTATGATGTGTCTTTCATCTGCTGCATTAAGTTTCGTTGACTGACCACACAATCTTTGTTTGTTCTTCTTCAAAAGAGCTTGAACAGCACCTTCTGCTTTGAAATCTTTGCCTGGGAGAGACCTTGCTAATGCAGTATAACTACCGTGTCTTGTAACACAAAATATTACTTTTGAGTTTGCCTCCTGATAGTTTGAAGTTATGCCCCCATTTCTTGATTTTTGCTTTAATATTGAAAAAGTTGCCTTCTATTTATTTATTTATTTTTATTTTTTATTTTATTGAATTTGTATACCACCCTACTCCCGAAGGACTCAGGGCGGTGAACAACCATAGAATAAAACATATACAAAATTTAAAATAGACTAAAACGAATTAAATAATTTGGCTGAACAAATTTAAAACCCCAATAATTTAAAACCAAATTTAAAATTTCCATTTAAAAAGGGCAAAGACTTAGGTCAAGCCGGCTTGATGAAATAGGAAAGTCTTGAGCACGCAACGGAAGGTACGCAGATCCGGGATCCTCCGTATCTCCGGGGGGAGCTCGTTCCAGATAGTAGGTGCCCCCACAGAGAAGGCTCTCCCCCTGAGGGCCGCCAGTCGACATTGTTTGGTCGATGGCACCCAGAGGAGCCCCTCTCTATGGGAGCGTACTGGTCAGTGGGAGGCTATTGGTGGTAGCAGGCGGTCCCGCAAATAATCAGGTCCTAAGCCATGGAGCGCTCTAAAGGTGATAACCAAAACCTTGAAGCGCATTCAGAAGACCACCAGGAGCCAGTACAGGTCACGCAGGAGAGGTGTTACATGGGAGCGCCATGTCGCTCCCGTCACCACCCGCGCGGCCGCACTCTGCACCAGTTGGAGCCTCCGAGTGCTCCTCAAGGGGAGCCCCATGTAGAGAGCATTACAATAGTCCAGACGGGAGGTGACAAGGGCATGAGTGACCGTGCGTAAGAAGTCCCGATCTAGAAAGGGACAAAACTGGCGAATCAGGCGAACCTGATGAAAAATTCTCCCGGTCACGGCTGTCAAGTGCTCTTCTAAAGACAGCCGTGAATCCAGGAGGACACCCAAGTTGAGAGCCCTTTCCATGGGGGCCAATGATTCGCCCCCAATAGTCAGCGATGGCACCAGCTGACTATATCGGGAAGTCAGAAACCACAGCCACTCGGTCTTGGATGGGTTGAGCCTGAGCCTGTTTCTCTCCATCCAGATCCATACGGCCTCCAGGCACCGGGACATCACTTCAAGGGCATCGTTGGGGTGGTCTGGGGTGGAGATGTGCAACTGGGTGTCGTCAGCGTACTGATGGTACTCCACCCCGAAACCACGGATGATCTCGCCCAGCGGCTTTACCTAAATGTTGAACAAAAGGGGCAAGAGGACCGATCCTTGTGGCACCCCACATATAAGGGGCCTCGGGGTCGACCTCTGCCCCCCCCGTCAACAGAGACTGCGACCTGTCAGAGAGAAAGGAGGAGAACTACTGTAATACGGTGCCTCCTACCCCCAACTCTTCCAACCGGTGCAGCATGATACCATAATCAATGGTATCAAAAGCCGCTGAGAGATCTAACAGGACCAGGACAGAGGAGTACTCCCTGTCCCGAGCCCTCCAGAGATCATCCACCAACGCGACCAATGCCATTTCCGTGCTGTACCCAGGCCTGAAGCCCGACTGGAACGGATCTAGGTACGTCATTTCATCCAGGTACTGGGGGAGCTGTCGCACAACCTCACTCTCAACAACCTTCACCACAAAGCGAAGGTTGGAGACTGGACAATAGTTTGCCAATACTGCCGGGTCCAGGGAAGGCTTCTTGAGGAGAGGTCTCACCACCGCCTCTTTCAAGGTGGCGGGAAAGACATCCTCGCCCAATGAAGCATTTATAATCCCCTGGAGCCAGCCTTGCGTCACCTCTCAGGAAGCCAGCTCTAACCAGGAGGGGCAAAGGTCCAACAAACATGTGGTCGCATTCAGTCTACCCAGAATCCTGTCCACGTCCTCAGGGGTCACAGGATCAAACTCATCCAGATAACATTTTCAGGACCTGCCTCCGTCATCCCCGCTGGATCTACCCAGTCGGAGTCCAGGTCTTCCCGAATCTGAGTGATTTCGTCTAGATCCTTATTCACAGACTTCATATATTTAAAGATCACAATCATGCCCCCAACCTTCTGCCTTCAGTCCTCCAGACTGTATTATTCAGTTCCTCCAATCTCTCCTGGTATGTTTTGTCCCTCAGACTTTGTACCATTTTTGTTGCTCATCTCTGGACTTGCTCAATCTTACCAATATCTTTTTAAAGATATGTCTCCAGTATGGGACACAGTATTCTAAACGGGGTCTGACTAAAGCCATAGGGATTAGGGCTTCCTTTTTCCTGCTGGTGATCCCTCTAGGTGATGTTCCCAAAATATTATTTGTCTTCACAGCTGCCTGGCCACACTGTTTACTGAATTTGCAGTCATCTGCTATGAACACATCTAAATATTTTTCTTCTGTTGTAATGCTGTACCCCCAATACTGTACTTTGCCAGAGGATTCTTTTTCTGCAGGTACTTGATCTTACATTTAGAAACACTGAACTGCAGTCAACATATTTTTGATCAATTTTCCAGCAATGCTAAATAGTTTTCCATCTTACAAATACTCCCAGAGTATTTATGAGTATTTATGGGTGGCGCAGTGGTTAGAGTGCAATACTGCAGGCTACTTCTGCTGTCTGCCGGCTGCCTGCAATTTGGCAATTCAAATCTCACCAGGCTCAGGGTTGACTCGGCCTTCTATCCTTCCGAGACGGGTAAAATGAGGACCCAAATTATTGGGGGCAATATGCTGAGCAGTTTATAAACTGCTTAGAGAGAGCTGGAAAGCACTGTAAAGCGGTATAAAAGTCTAAATGCTATGCTATGCTATGCTATTTGTACATCAACTCTTTTACACACCATTGTGTCATCAGCAAAAAGACTACCTAGCAATCCTTTTTTTATATATTACTTACAAACCCATTGAACAAAACAGGACCTATGGCTGAACCTTGTGATACATTGCTTGTGAAAGATCTCTGTTCAGACAGTGCCCCATTAACAATTACATATTGGGATCTATCCTGAATCAACTTCCTTTCCACCAAATCACCCAGTGGCTAAGCCAGCCATCCTTAAACTATGGCCTGCGGGCCAGATACGGCCCGCCAATGCAAAGTGGAGTGGTGTGATTAAGGCCTGCCCCTCATCATGGGCCTTATCTTCCAGCGAGCCTGCTGGAAGGCCAGCTGAGGGGTAATCTCGCTGGTGCAGCCTTGAAAAGCAGCTCTGGGCTTGTAAAGTACTATTTTAAATTAAAAGTCTTTTTCACAGCCATGTGAACCAGGGCCGGTATTTGAATAGGAGAGACGTAGTGCTGCCTTGAAAAGGAGCTCTGGGTTTGTAAAATGCTGCTTTAAACTAAAAGTCCTTGAAAACAATTTAAACAATAACTTAGGAAGGAGAAAAGCAAAAAAAATGGACTGTTAAATTGGCCATGCCCACCCAGTCACATGACCACCTATGCACGCCCACCCAATCACATGACCACCTAGCCATGCCCACCCAGCCAGTCCATCCACCCCCACAACAGTCTGAGGGACTGTGAATCAGCCCCTGTTTAAAAAGTTTGAGGATCCCTGGGCTAAGCCCTAGATTGTACAATTTATTATAAGTTCATTGCATGGAACTACTTTGCTAAAATCTAGATAGGTGTGTGCATAGTATCATTGTTGTCCAAAACATTTGTGACATAGCTAAAAAAGTCAGTAAGATTAGTTTGACATGATATGCCTTCAGTAAAGCTGCTTTGGGTCCATCAAGTTGTGTGCTTTTAAATGTTCATTAATCCCGTTTTTTCAGAAATAATTCCATTAACTTCACTAGTACAGATATTAAGCTCACTGGTCTATAGTTTCCAGTTTCTTATCTAGCCTCCTTCTTGTGGATGGATATAATATTAGCTGTTTGTTAGTCCTGGGGAACGTCACCTATTAGAAGAGACCAGTTAAACAGATTGGTTATTGGTCCTATGAGCATACCTAGAATTTGCCTCAGAGTTCTGGAATGAATATCATCTGGATCCATTGCTTTATTAAGCTTTAAGTGGGCAAATCTCACCTGCCATTTCCATCTCTAAAAACCCTGCAAAAAAAAAAATCATGTTTATATGGATTGCTATAGCCAGGTCTCCCTTAACATAAGTATTGATTGCATTTTTCATTTTGGTGATTGCACAGTTCTTTTTTTCTTCTGTTGCTAATGTTATTGTGTTGCCCTTTTAATAGAAATGTATAAGAAACGTATATTTCCCCATGTATAACACAATACTGGACAGGCTGGAGGCTGATTATTTAGTGTGTTGCTAGCTGATCAGGTGGCAGAGATTTCATACAAAATAGCCTTGTTCTGTGTCTGAATTATGATTAAATGTAAACAATTCCTCCAAGTGAGGTGATGGTAAATTTTAACTAGCCTTCTATAACTTGAAATATTTTGTCTTCTTCTCTCCCTACCCTTCCTTCTTCCCCCTGCCCCTAACTTAAACACACACATTCCATATTGTTTTATTTTGTTTTTATCTTGTTAGAATTGTCTGGAACAAAATGGTCTTAATTCCAACAAACTCTAGCAGGGCTTCAGTAGGTAGATTTCAGTTAGCTAGCCTTACATTTTCATTAAATTCCAGTATTACTTGTGTCCTGTTTTAGTTATCTTAGTTTATAACATTTAGATTATTTATTGTAAAATTTAATCACAATTTTGTAGGATTCTTTTGTTTTTTTAATTCGTGAACCCTGTAACTTTTTTAATAATTTTATCTTTACCTTATTTTATTCTATAAATATTTCTTTTTATTTCTATTTGTACTTTACTGTAATTGTTATGTTATTTGTTCTATACTGGTCTTTATCCAAAATAATAATAAAAAATGTGTATGCAAAAGAATAGATTATGAGACCTCCAAGATTTTATTTTTGTTTTGGAGACAATTAATTTTGTAATACTGGAAGATTTCTAACATGTTGAATTTTAATTATAAGTAAATGATGCACAAATATGTAATAAAATAGAAATAAAAATATTTATGTCTACTATTAATAATATGGCTGTGTAGACACAGCCAGATTGTTTCAGATGCTCTATAAATAATCAGTTCTCCACTGAGTTGGTCCAAAGAGAGCTCATCCTGGCTCCTTCCCAATACTGAAACATGATTTGGAAAAACAGAATTCTATCCTCTGTGGGAGGATTCTCCTTGTATCAATTAAAAAAACCCCTGCTCTCTCCAATGATGATGCTTCTATTTTCTGCTCTTTAATTGTGAGAAGGCCTTTTTCCAGGAAAGCCAACCAAATGTGCAGAATGTCTTTAGAGAAATTCCATATAAAACTTCATTTAGCACTCTTATTTTACAGCCGGATCTTATAAACTTTTAATATTAAAGTGATTCATAATGCTAATTTTACTTCTAAAAATCAATAAGCTATGCATCAAAGCTATATATATTTCATATATTTTTATTAGAGAATTTTTAACAATACAAATTTAATTTTTAATATTTAATATTTAATACAAATATTAAAAACCCCACACAAAATAAAGAAACAGTGAATAAATAAATAAAATAAAATAAGAAAAAAAATGGAATGGAAAAAAGAAAAAAAAGAAAAGATTATAGGTAACCCTCAATTTACAACAGTTCGCTTAGTGACCGTTCAAAGTTACAACGGCACTGAAAAAGGGGACTTATAATCATTCTTCTCACTTACAACCATTGCAGCATCCCCATTTCAGTGGGGATGCATGACATCCCCACTGAAACATTCAGATGCATGACAAGAGTCATGTGATCCCATTTTGTGACCTTCTGACAAGCAAAGTCAATGCGGAAATCAGATTCACTTAACAACTGTGTTATTAATTTAACAACTGTAGTAAGCCACTTAACAAAGAAGCCAAGAAAAGTCGCAAAATGAGATAAAACCCAGTTAACAAATTTTTCATTTAGCAGCATAAATTTTGGGCTCAATTGTGGTCATAAGTGGAGGACTACCTGTATAAAGAAGCAGTTTCCAGTATTTTTGACAGTTATAAATGCATTTATATTTTATTTTCTCTCTCTAAGTTTAACAGGCTTAAATATCTAAATAATTATGAACTAGTAGATAGTGAGATCCAAACAATGTTTGATAAAACAGATTTTTTACATCCATATCAATAGGAATTTTGTTCTCAGTTTGACTTTCCAGTGGTCTTGATCATTCCTTTCTGAATGAGAAATTGAGAGTTCAATTATTGTTAGGCTCCAAAAACCAAAAAAGACATGTTGAGATTCTTCAAAGCAGTTTCCTTTATTGTTCTTCACTTATAGAAATCTTGCTAAACTAAATCAAATTACTTGCCCCATAAAACATACCGTATTTTCCGGCATATAAGACAACTTTTTAACACATGAAAATCTTCTCAAAAGTCGGGGGTCGTCTTATACGCCGGGTGTCGTTCTCCTGTAACCAGGCAGACCAGCCCGAAAGGCTCTGACGAGCCTTAAATGGCTCTGGCGATCCAAGCTCTGACAATCCCAGCTTTGCCTGCTAATCAGGCAACTCAGCTGGGATCACCAGAGCCATGTAAAAGGGAAAAAGTTTTCCCCCTCCAGCTTGCTTACCTTAGCTGCTAGTCACAATGCTTGCCTTGCTTCGCTTGCCTGAATCCATTCCATCAGCAAGCCACTCCCTGCCTGCAATCAAGCAGGCAGGGAGTTGTGGACTTCAACTCCCAGAATTCCTCAGCCAGCAAAACAAAGCTGGCTGAGGAATTCTGGGAGTTGAAGTCTACAAGTCTTAAAGTTGCCAAGGTTGGAGACCCCTGTTCTATTGGGTAAGTTTTTTCCCCCTTTGGGAGCTTTAAAAAAAATAGTTAATTGGGTTTTTTTATTTGTTCTTTTTTAGACCTAGCCATTTAAAGTTTAGGAAGTTTTAAATTTAGTTTTCATATAAAAATAAAAATAAAATAAAATAATATTTGTGCAGCTTTCTGAGATTTAGTGTGTTTCTGTAGTGTTTCACTCTAACTACACAAACACAAAATCTCACAAAGCTGTATGTGGAATTTTGTGTGTGTAAAGTGTGAAAGTTGTTTTTTTGGGCTTTTTGTGGCTTTTTGTGGTGTGAGGTTCCTGCTTGTTGCAAGGGCCATTTTGGGTCTAGCACAGCTGCTTTTACATTGTGGGTGAGCCAGTTGTGTTGTGTTGTGTGTGTGTAAAGTGTGAAAGTTGTTTTTTTAGGCTTTTTGTGGCTGTGTGAGGTTCCTGCTTGTTGCAGGGGCCATTTTGGATCTAGCACAGCTGCTTTTACATTGTGGGTGAGCCAGTTGATGTTTTTTATTTTTATTTGGTGTGCGTTGGAAGAAGGGTAGTCTTATATGGCGAGTATAGCCCAAACCCTATATTTTAACAGGAAAAGTCGGCGGTCGTCTTATACGCCCAGTCGTCTTATACGCTGGAAAATACGGTACTCCAGGAACTACAAGGAAGAAGGCTTCTTTACCCTCTCTCTCCTACACAAACTGGACTGTCTCTTCTCTGGATGCACTCCCTCCCTCCTGGGAACCCAAATAGCATTCCATCATAATTATGTTGATTCTTCTGTACCTTTAATAGTTTTCAGTACTGTTGATTAGGATATTTATCATGACAGATTGTCTAATTTTTGTATAGTTAGTATACAGTATTTAATAGTGTTTTCTCTCATTTTCAGAAAAGGAAGAAAATTCTTGCTTAAATATGTTTGCTCTAGAATCCCATAATCATTCTCTAGCTGTGGAAATATTTCCCAAAAATGTAAATGTGACATCTTTATTTTGTTGTTTTTCAGTGATAACTATTTTTCATGTTTATTTTTTTAAATTTGTTGTAGGTTTTTTAGGCATCAATCTGAAAACTATTTGCTAAATACAATATTTATATATACTACATAATATATTATATTGTACTGTGTTAGTTACCCTAGCATACATTGTGTGTTCTCCAATCTTACATCATTATTATCATCATCACCATCACCATCATCATCATATCTGGAGGATAGTGAAGAAGATGCACTGAAACTTATATACCAGGAAGGCTTACTGAGTACTGGAGAGACCAAACTGGCATACAAGAAAGACCAAATGAAAAATAGAAAATGAGAAATGGGAAGACAAAGCATTACATGACTAGTACAGGGGTGGGTTCTACTTACCTTTCCTACCGGTTCACAGTGGGGTCGCGCACACTGCTGCGCAAGTGCAGGAGCTTCTGCGCATATGCAGAAGTGTTTTGATGACATCGGTGAGCGGAGCCTCCCACTGGCTTTACTACCGGCCTTAAGAACAAATGCATACAAACCCAAAATTGAGTAGACAGCAGCAAAAAGCAAGTGCTGCCTCTGCAAACAGGCTGAAGAAACAGTGGGGTACCTGGTTAACTGCCATAAGAAGATCACATTACAAGCCGCATGACAACATAGCAACAATGGTGCATTGGAATATCTTCTAGAAATACAATTTACCTGCAAGCAAGAATTGGGATTATAAAATAGACAAAGTAATAGAACATGAAAAAGTTAAAATGCTCTGGGCCTTTGGAATTCAAACAGGCAGGCACCTGCCGTATAACACCTCAGAGTTAAGAACTGACAAAACAAATCTGGATAGTGGATTGGCAATTCCTGGAGATGGCAGAATAGAAGAGAAGGCTAAAAAAAGAAAGCAAAGGTTGGCTCAATAGTAATAGAAGTTTTGGGTGCAATCCAAGGGTGAAATGCTACCAGTTTGGACTGGTTCGGATGAACCAGTAGTAAAAAAATGCTACCGGTTTGGATGAACCAGTATTTCTGACAATCATCTGTGCCACGTGATTGTATATTCGCTAGAAAGCAGGAAATCCTGCTTTCTAGCTAAATTGTGTGACACATTGTTCCCCCTCCACGTTGTTCTACTTACCTTAGAAAAGGCTTAAGCCTTTTTTTACAGCACTGCGTATTAGCGCCTGTGATGCGCATGTGCGCAAAGCATGTGTTTGGCGCACACTACATATGCGCAGCAAACCGGTAGCAGACCTTGGAGGATTTCACCACTAGTGCAATCCTAAAACAACTGGGACACCATTTGTTGCCAATATCATTGGCATAGAAAAATTCACCATCAATCAATTGCAAAAGGTAGCTTTATTTGGAACAGCTTACATCCTATGACAATATATTTAACACTGTAAAAAATAAATATCTGCCTTAATATCCTAGGTCCTTAGGAAGGACTTGATAGGTGATAAAAATGCCAAATCTAGTCTAAACTGACCAATCATAATAATAATGTCTCATTGTTTATTCCCCTCCATGTAACTCCAAATCTCTTACTAGTCCTCTGTGAGAAGTTGTATATCAAAATATATTTTGTTCATCATACTGTTTCCATCTTCCCTTAAAACATTAACAGAATTCACAATGGTTTGAGAATCAATGTTTCCACTAGATAGTCAAGCTGAAACTAAATTAATCAAGTAAAAATAGCAAATAGGGGAAAATCCTTTAGTCTAAGTTCCTCAAAACTCCAAATAAATTCCCCAGACCTAAACCACATATCAGAGGATAAGGTCTGCAAACACAAATAGAGTTAAATTAAGTTTCCCAGTGGAACTGCATGTTCACAAGAATACATACCTACACACATCCCTCAAATATCACCCTAGAATCAGCATGTGACCTCCTGGGCAAGCTCATTCTATAAAAATCTGTTGCTGTACCCTATTTCTCTGCAGTCATACCTCATTCTTCTGCAGCCTGCCCCTAAATCCAAACTCTTTTACTTTTAGGAATAAATATTTCTTCATAGCTGTCTGGATCTCATTTTTATTTATTCTTGTGCAGCCCCAACTCGAGTTGGAACCCCAAATTATTATTCTGACATCTCCATTCAATTTTGTGATTTCTCCATGTGTTCTTTCTGGTAACCTCTTATATATGGCTATCTCTATAATTATATAAGTATATTTTTGTTTCAAAGAAATACGATCTTAAATTGTGACTATAATGCATTGTGTTATTGTAGCATACACTATTAAGAAAATACCTTTTATTATATTCCACATCAAAGAAAAAATAAGAAGAGCCTTGGTAGTACAGTGGTCTAAAGCACCCTGTTATTAAGAACAGCTGCCTGCAATTACTGCAGGTCGAATCTCGCCAGGCTCAGGGTTGACTCAGCCTTCCATCCTTTCTAAGATAGGTAAATTGAGGACCCAGTTGTGGGGGCAATAAGCTGACTTTGTATAAATATACAAAGAATGAAAGCTATTGCTTAGTGCATTGTAAGCCGCCCTGAGTCTCTGGAGAAGGGCGGCATATAAATCAAATAAAAGAAAGAAAAAAAAAAGAAGAAGGAATATTGTCCTGAAAGTTGTTATTCCAAAAAAGGACAAAGATCTTTCTCCCAATATCCCTTTCCCCCCAAGTATTTTAGCATCCTTAATATTTATAATAAACAATTTGCTATAACAGCAATTTCCCAAATATTAAAAAGTTTGTCAGAAAAAAAAATAAAACCAGGTGAATTATTTAATATTGCTTTATGATACCATTATTCTCTATACACTAAGCCTAATTAAAAAAAAAGCAGGTTTGTCTTTAGTAGTTTACTAATGGTTCTTTTACTAAGTTTAATTCTTGTAAACTGCAGATTGGGTACTGCGTAACTTGGCAAATGACTGTTGTACTGGATATGTACAATACCAAAAATAGAGAATGCCCTGGCATTTATAACAAATAAATCACTTCTGTCAACAGAACTGTGTTCCATGGTTTGAGAAATAAAGAAGTAAATATAATTGCTTTTACAGGAAAGCATGAATGATATATTTCTTCTGATTATTCATTCCAAAATTTTGTGTCTATGGTTCTAAAATCTGAGAAAGTGTTAAGTTGAATTTTCCAGACTACATTTCTTTTTGGCTTTTTGTATTCACAATTATATTAAATTCCACAAATTCTTATCTTTCCTCTAATTGAATCTTTAATATATATTACAACCAGCTTCTGAATCTTTGAGGGAATATTATTTTATTCCATACAACAAACATGGATATATACTAATTTTTCTGTTTTCACTTCTTTATCTGAAGTAGCTGTCTTGCAAAGGATTAATTGGCTAATGTTTACAACCAGTCTGCCAATCATATGAACAAAATAGGAAATGATTGTAATACAACACTTCAATAATTCCTAATATGGAATTCAACATCAATATTTCAAGTATCAATATTACTTTATTTTATCTTCTAGCTAAATGTTATGCTATATTTCCATGTTATGGAGATAAAATCCCTTAAAGGATATCACAAATAGCTTTATGATAAAACTGACAGATGACCTTTCTCCCACTTACTTAGAACAGTTAAAGTGCTGTGGATCTACAGGTCTGCTCAACTAATCAGGATTAAAAAAGAGGAAAAAATAGCCCTTAACCTCAAAATGCTGGGTGGAACTGTTGTGTCTGAGGAGTATGACACAATTTCTCTGGTCAATGAACACTGAGGACAGCATTGAAAATAAACTGTAAAATGACCATGAACTAAAACCTATATGGCCCAGCAAGGGATGGGGCAAACAAATGAATTTAGCACTCAAGAGACAGTGTCTCCTATATTAGGCTATTACATGTCTGATCCCAAAACTGTTGAAAATCTCACTATCACTATCAACAAAACATTTCTAAAATTGGGCTGCTTTTTTCATTTTTTCCATCACCAATGTCCACTCCAGTCTTGTCTGTGTGTGTGTGGTTTTTTTTTTTTTGCCTTTGACCCAATTATGTAGCACCAATGGACACAAGAAGGATAAGGACTATCCCAGGCATATCAGCCCATCCAGCCCCATGTTCACATGCTAATGGTATGAAGAGGTCATTGAATTGTGTGCTGGGTAGGATGGGCAATAACCAAATTTGATTTAATTGAAATTAAATATAATTTAATTTTAACTGGTCATTTAGTGACCAGTTAAACAACAAGAAAAATTGGGAATATTATTGAAATTTGTCAAATCAATGCCAAGGGCCTCAGCACATCCAAGAGCCAATATATTTCCAAAGTTATTTTGGGCAGTAACATACCCGTAGATATGGACATCCTCCAAGAAACACACCAAGAAAATGAATAGCAATTTAGAAGAGGCAAGATTCATGGTGATGACCTGTTGGGAGCCACCTACCACTGTAGTCATGGCCTGGCTATATATGTTAGAAGGAATATAAAGAATGCCTCTACAAACAACAATATACACAAATTAGTTTCCAAACAATGTAACAATAGTGAACATCTATAAACCATCTCTAACAGCATGACCATAGCATGTCTGAACATCAAGCTGCAGCCAACAATCTATGTTGGCGTCTTCAATAGCCATCATATTAATTGGAATACCATTCCATTGATGACAACAGCAAGCAATTGTCCAACTGGGGGTTCAACTGATTTCCAATGTTAAAAACAAGGACATGTTTAAATCAGTGGCATGGAACTGCAAAACCAATGCAGACTTGAGCTTCATCACAGAAGCCCAAACTCGCAGCCAGTTCTCTAAACAGAAAAATAATGGATATATTCCCTCACAGCCAACACTTCCTATTTTTCTAGAAGTTTGAATACAAATTCCCCTAATTTGCTCTGCCCTTAGGACCCACATGGAATTTTCAAAAATTTGCCTAATTTGCCTAAAATCTTGATATACAATTAATTCTACCAGTCAGCACAATCATATATTTTTGAAAGCAATAATTGCCTTGACAAAAAAACGTATACCTCAAGGATTTAGAAAAGAGTATATCCAGGTTGGAATGAAAAGACTGAAGGTTTCTAGCAAACCGCCCTTCAGAGTGGTGATCCAGAGATTGTTGATGATGTCTTACACAGCTTGGAGGCAGCTCGACATAAGTGGGAATACACAGAATCACTAATTTTCAACAACTCATGGAGCATATTAATATTAAGAAAATTGGATGGACAACTCATACAACAAATACCTTGATAGCCTCCTGACTGACTCACCAGATAGCCTGTCAAGTTGTATCTCCCTCCAAAGCTCCAAGGGTGAAAGGATACTCCATTCTCATCAGGAAAGTGTTTTCAGCTTTTTGGTAATCAGGTTGAATGCTTTCTGAGTACTCTTATCCTTTCTGTATGAAGAAAATTGACACTGCCATTGGTAGTCTGAAATGTGGTAAAGCACCAAGATTCAATGGCATTTTTCCTGAAAAAACTCCAAGAGACGCACATGGACTTGGGTTGGTAAATTACTCTCAGAAATAGTTTTCAACAACTGCCTCCTACCAGAATTTTAAAAAGCTAAAATAATATCTAAAAACTTCTAAAACCTGACAAATACAAGACAAAGTTGAAAGCTACTGCCCTTTTGACCTACTACTACAAACCCCTGAAAAGATTAATTATAAACAGGATAGTCCCATAATAAATGAACATCTTGCCTGTGGAACGTCAGCTTCCTACAATCTAGCTATGTAGACTACAATTTAGCTACAATCTAGCTATGTAGACTAGATGCTAAGCCTAACAGGCTACATTGAAGCAGGTTTCCAATGAGGCCTCAAAACTATGGTTATATTCGTAGACCTAAACCACAGCATATGACACTATTTGGAAGTTATACAAAATGTGCCATATTATCCCCTGCAAAAATCTCTTCAACTGACATGTTGAATGATAGATCCTTTCAGATAATAATGGGGGACAGCATAACCAAGATAAGAAGATTTAAAAACGGCCTCACACAACACTCTGTAAAGGCACCTACACTATTTAAAGTATACATGTCAGATATGCCTACAATAAGGGAAACAAATTTGGATATGCTGATGATTTGGTCATTGCACTACAACAAAAACACATGGAGGTGGCTGACTGGCTCCTGTCCAAAGATCTTAAAATCTTGAGAAACTTCTTCACTGAATTTGGGGGGAGAGAGCATTGGGAGGGAGAGGAGAGCATTGGAGATGTGAAGAAATGCTGTGGGTATGTGGGAGTATGAACACTAACAGGAACCAGAGGCGCCAAACTGAGCCACCTTCCTGCCTTCAAGGGCACAGACCATGGGAAAGGAATTTACAACCAAGCCAAAGACACTTGATTCCCAAACATTAGAATGAGATCTGACTGGATTGCTCCCAAAGGGGGGAAGGATTTGGACATTGGGCATTGCTTTCAATATATGATTTTCACGTGGATTTTTGTCAGAGCTTGCCTTGCTTGTACATCCCTAGTAAAAGTACCTTTTCTCTAATACCTATGGAGTCAAGGGTTGTTCTTTCCTAGGAGCAAAGCTAGGACCAGTCTAACAGGCAAACTCTGCTGTAATGGTCAACCTGGAGATAAATGTATACTGAGGGGACTGAGCAAAATATGTCAAGCTACGAAAGTGACTTGGAGGAAGCTGGAGCCCTGAAAAAATCCTATTGTCCTAAGGACAGAACTGAACGCCCAGGAGTTGGGAACCTCAGCAAAGAAACTCTGAAGCCCTGATGGTCACTCACCCTGGGAACAAAGGAGGAAGAGCTGGAGGAAATGGACTGGGTCAGGAGAGTGGATGGCCTCCCTACACAATGACGATGTTCCAGAACTTCAACCAGTTGATGATGGTCCTGCATAAATGGTTCAAAGACCTGCTGGTGCAGCAGAAGGCCTGCACCCATCAACCAGGGCTGGATGAAAACCATCAACCAGGGCCAGAAAGTAGTGGCTGCTGACAACTGGCAGCCCAGTAGTAGTAGTAGAGAAATTGGGAATAAGCCTCAGGCAGCTGAGGGTGCCCATAGCTTTCTGCCAATTGGAGGGACTATGGCTGGGGGGCTCCAGCATTTTGTAATGGAGCTGGTGGAATTACAGATTGGAAATCACTGGGAAACCTTGAGTTTCATTGTGGCTCCAGGAATGGAGAGGCCCCTTCTGCTAGGGCTGGTGTGGTTCCAGAAATGGAACTGTTATGTAAACTGGAGAAACTTTTAAAAATCTGACTGGCTGATAAACTGGGGGGGAGGGGGCTCCCAAAAACTGGCTGCCCAGGCCCCAAAAACATGAGGACCTGGCTGTGGTGGCATAGCCAAAGGATTTAGATTCCTAAAGAATATTGGGACCTGAGAGAAGTCCTTAACAAGAAGGGGGCCAATATGTTCCTACCCAACCATCCCACAGACTGCTATTGAGATCCTCCCTAGAGCCAAACTACCAAAACCTAAATTGTATTCCATGATGTTCTGTGAGCTGGAAGAACTCTGCCTGTTCATAAACAAAAACTTGCAGTGAGGATTTCTCCAGCCAGTCAGCCAGCCAGCCAGCTGCCCGAGTAGCTGCTCTGATCTTATTCTGGGAGAAAAACGATGGGTCCCTCTGTTTATCATCAACTACCATGGGCTAAATGGAACATGTGTGGAAAATGTGTACTCACTACCACTAATGAAAGACATACTGGCCCAAGGTCTTCACCAAATTGGATTTAAGGGAAGCCTATTACCATGTCAGGATTAAGGGGAGGGGGATTAAGGGGAGGGGGGATGAATGGAAAATGGCATTTAATTATTCCCTGTGCACTTCCAATTCAGGGTGCTCCCATTTACCTGTTCATGTAATAAATGAAGTTCTGCATGAGCACCTATACAAAGGCGTTTTGATGTACCTGAATGACATCCTAATCTACACTGAAACCAAGGATGAGCATGTGAAGTTTGTACAGGCACTGTTGAAAAAGCTGAACGCCACAGAACTATACATTAAACTCTAAAAATGTCAGTTTCATCACAGTAAAATTGACTATTTGGGCTATTGAATCTCGCATGATGTGAAAATATTGGAATGGGATCTGACTGGATTGCTCCCAAAGGGGGGAGGGATTTGCACATTGGGGATTGCTTTCAATATATGATTTTTGCACAGATTTTCCTGAGCTTACTTAGCGTGTGCTACACCCAGTTCCCTAGTAAAAGTACCTTTTCTCTAACACCTATAGAGTCAAGCGTCGTTCTTTCCTAGGAGCAAAGCTGAAGCCACTCTGACAGTGAAGTTCAATCACTTTTAGCTTCTGAAAAATAGTATTCAGGACTGTTGTAACATTTGAAACACATTCCTTGCATTAGCATGCCTTTAAGACTTTTGGTATGGAACTGGCTTGTGATATTTGTAAAAAGAAAAAGTGGATTTACATTATTTAAACATTTCTTCTAATGGGTATGACAGAAGCAGTCTTTGCTGCCCAGATGAATGTTTATCCTTAGGAATGAAGAGAGGTTTCGGGTGATTTGTCCTCCTAGATTCTTTAATACTGCTATTGACAACTTTCTGGACTACCTTCACTAGCAGAGTTCTTTATTTTCATTTCATTTAATTAATTTTTTATTATTAAGAATTAAGCAGAACTGATTCCAAATCTAAGATTTAGTGTAGGAAAGATGATTAAATAGAAATATTTTTATTTGAAGGACTTGGGAATTTTGAAAAATGGGTTTTTATCTATACTGATGAAGAAAGGAAAATAATATATTATTATTTTATTTATTAAATTATATCTTGTCTTTATTTCAGAACTTCAAAGTAGCACCTAATGAAGTGAACTCAGCTCAGAAAGTGATTGGTGCTAAGGCAGTGCTCAATATAAATTTGTCACATGTAGCTAGAGCAGGTACTTTAAAATTCTATACTTTTAATTTGTATAATTATTCTGATATTGTCAATTCAGCTTTGAAATTTGCAAATCAATTTCCTTGTTGCTGGTTAATTTCATTTCATTTTCATTTATTTGAATTTCTATACCGCCCTTCTCCTTTCGGACTCAGGGCGGTGAACAGCCAGATAAAAAACATCTATACAAACATCACAGTTAAAAATAAAGTTAAAATAATTTATAAATTTGGCCCATAATTTAAAACTTGTCAATTAAAATAAATATTAAAATTTTAAAACTAACCCTAAAATCAGGACAGACCGGCTAGCTGAAAAAAATGAGTTTTTAGGGCCCGACGAAAAATCCGGAGGTCGGAGATCACTCGTATCTCTGGGGGTAGATTGTTCCATAGGGTAGGTGCCACCACAGAGAAGGCTCTCCTCCTGGGGGTCGTCAGCCGGCATTGTCTGGCCGACGGCACCCTGAGGAGGCCCTCTCTGTGGGAGCGAACCGGCCGGTGGGAGGCTATTGGTGGCAGAAGGCGGTCCCGTAAGTACCCTGGCCCTAAGCCATGGAGCGCTTTAAAGGTGATCACCAACACCTTGAAGCGCACCCGGAAGTCCACCGGAAGCCAATGCAGCTCGCGCAGGAGAGGAGTCACATGGGAGCGCCCTGTCGCTCCCATAATCCCCCGCGCAGCCGCATTCTGCACCAGTTGGAGCCTCCGGGTGCACCCCAAGGGGAGCCCCATGTAGAGAGCGCTACAATAGTCCAGATGAGAAGTGACGAGTGCTTGAGTGACCATGCGTAGGGAGTCCCGGTCCAGAAAGGGGCGCAACTGGCGTATCAGGCGAACCTGACAAAAAGCCCCCCTGGCCACGGCTGTCATATGCCCTTCTAAGGACTGCCGCGCATCCAGGAGGACACCCAAGTTGCGGGCCCTCTCCGTGGGGGCCAATGATTCGCCCCCAATAACCAGCGATGGCGTCAGCTGGCTATACCGGGACGCCGGCAGCCACAGCCACTCGGTCTTGGAAGGGTTGAGTCGAAGCCTGTTTCTCCCCATCCAGACCCGCACGGCCTCCAGGCACTGGGACATCACTTCCAAGGCATCATTGGGATGGTCTGGGGTGGAAATGTACAGCTGAGTATCATCAGCGTACTGATGGAACTCCACCCCAAAACCACGGATGATCTCACCCAGCGGCTTCACATAAATGTTGAACAGGAGGGGCGAGAGGACCGACCCTTGCGGCACCCCACAAACAAGGCGCCTTGGGGTCGACCGCTGCCCCCTGTCAACACAGATTGCGACCGGTCGGAGAGATAGGAGGAGAACCACCGCAGAACAGTGCCCCCACTCCCAGTCCCTCCAGCCGGCGCAACATGATACCATGGTCGATGGTATCAAAAGCCGCTGAGAGGTCTAATAGGACCAGGATAGAGGAATAACCCCTATCCCGGGCCCTCCAGAGATCATCCACCAACGCGACCAATGCCGTTTCCATGCTGTACCCAGGTCTGAAGCCGGACTGGAGCGGATCCAGATAGACAGCTTCATCCAGGTACTGGGGGAGCTGTCGCGCCACCACACTCTCAACAACCTTCGCAATAAAGCGAAGGTTGGAGACTGGACGATAGTTAGCCAAAATAGCCGGATCCAGGGATGGCTTCTTGAGGAGAGGCCTCACCACCGCCTCTTTCAAGGCGGCCGGCAGGACACCCTCGCTCAAAGAAGCGTTAATAATCCCCTGGAGCCAGCCTCGTGTAACCTCCCGGGAAGCCAGCACCAACCAGGAGGGACACGGGTCCAATAAACATGTGGTTGCGTTCAGTCGTCCCAAGATCCTGTCCACGTCCTCGGGAGCCACAGGATCGAACTCCTCCCAGATAACACTCTCAAGGCCTGCCTCAGTCATCTCGTCTGAACTAACCCAGTCGGCGGCCAAGTCTTCCCGAATCTGAGTTATTTTATCATCCAGATACTGTACAAAATCCTCAGCTCGGCCCTGCAAGGGGTCCTCCCGCACTCCCAGATGGAGGAGGGAGCGGGTCACCCTAAACAGGGTGGCTGGGCGGTTATCTGATAACGCGATAAGAGCGGCAAAATAGCTAGATTTCGCCGCTTTTATCGCCACTAGGTAGGTCTTAATATGAGACCTTACCAGTGTCAAGTCAGACTCGGAACGACTGGCCCTCCAACCGCTCTCTAGGCGTCTTTTCCAGCGCTTCATCTCCCTCAGCTCCTCGGAAAGCCAAGGAGCTAAGTGGGTTCGGTGCCAGGTCAGAGGCCGCAAAGGCACGACCCGGTCCAAAGCCCTGGCAGCCGCCCTATCCCAGGCGGCCACCAGGTCATCAGCCGAGTCATGAGCTAGA
Source organism: Pantherophis guttatus (assembly GCF_059756535.1). Taxonomy (NCBI): domain Eukaryota; kingdom Metazoa; phylum Chordata; class Lepidosauria; order Squamata; family Colubridae; genus Pantherophis; species Pantherophis guttatus. The sequence goes on along the minus strand of NC_142066.1, from coordinate 68,788,181 downwards.
GTCTCAGGAAATGGCCCAAGCTCCATCTGGAACCTATCAGGGTCCATCAGGCGCCTGGGGCGGAACCACCTGGTCGGTTCCGCCTCCCTGCGACGGGGTACGGCGGTCAGAAAGTCAAGTCGAAGGAGCGAGTGGTCAGACCATGACAAGGGTTCAATATCTACATCCCCTATATCAAGGCCACTCAACCACTGACCAGAGATAAAAACTAAGTCCAGAGTGTGTCCCCCCATATGAGTAGGGCCGTGAATTACTTGGGTCAGGTCCATGGCCGTCATGGAAGCCATGAACTCCCGAGCTACCTCAGATGTTTCACCGATGGATGGCAGGTTGAAATCCCCCATGACCACAAGTCTGGGGGTATCAGCCGCCACCTCGGCTATAACATTGAGGAGCTCGGGCAGGGTCGTTGCCACGTGGCAGGGAGCCAGGTACGTGATCAACAGACCCATCTGCGCCCCACGACCCCACTTCACAAAAAGGGACTCACATCCGGCTATCTGAGGTACAGTGGTCTCCCTCGGATCAAGACCTTCTTTTAGAATGACCGCCACCCCCCCGCCCCTGCCCTGAGCTCTCGGCTGATGAAATGCACGGAAGCCTGATGGGCACATCTCCACGAGGGGAACTTCCCCCTCATGGCCCAACCAGGTCTCCGTGATACCTGCCAGGTCCGCTCCCCCCTCCTGAATAAGATCACAAATGAGGGGGGCTTTATTTACCACAGACCTGGCATTACATAACATCAGCCGGAGACTCGGGCGCTGAGACTCTAAGCAGCCTGGGGAACGGGAAGAGCTAAGGGGGCTGGGGCACGCAATCGCTCGGAGACAGCGAGCACGTACCCCCACCACATGATATGGCCCCCTGCTCCCGCCATACCTGCCCCTCCCACTCAGCGTGTTAATAGAGAAGCCCTCACTAGAGGGCATTCTAACAGTCCCCTTTCCCCCAGAGTCCGCACCCCCTACGGCACCATTAATAGCAACCGGACTGGTCTGCAACCCCCGTGGGTTTTCCCCCAAACCCACATAACCTCCCCCACCCTCAGAACCCCTTAAAAGTCTATTTAAAAAAGTCTTTAAAAAACCCCTCAATCCCCTTTTTGCGACATGCCACCTCTCGGGGTCCCAAGATCCGTCATTAAGGTGGGCCCTCGATAACATAGAGGGCCAGGCCTGCGAGAGGGGGGAATCTCGCAGCGCAAGAAGCTTTGCCCTAGAATACATTTTAACACTAGAGTGATAATACAAGTTTGGCCTAGACATGGCCTAGGGGTTTATAATGATGGTTTCAGATGTCCAGGAAGCAAGACTAAGTTAATCGGAAGAGTCGCCATTAACCTCTCACGGTAATGGGTAGGAGTCCTCAGCTGGAGTTCCCTCAGTCCAGCTGAGGGAAACTATCCAACCACCCTCTCACGGTGGTTGGCCATCCTAATCAAGGCAAGATGGAAAAAGTCCGAAAAAGTCCGAAAACCACCCTCTCACGGTGGTTTGGGCTTCCTGGCCCTGGAAAGATGAGTCCCATCCGTGGCGAACGAAGTCTGGAGCTGGCTCCATCCATCCTCCCGTAACTGCCTTGTCCTCCATACAGCTAGGAGACAGGACGAAAGACAGAGCCAGGTCCCAAACTCTGGGGAAGAAAGTCCACATTGGCCAATAGGCCGATAACAGGGCCAGAAAAAAAGGGGGGGGGAGGCCATCCATAGCGACCCAATACTTGAGCCATCCACCAGCCTCTCCAATCCCAGATCTTTCCATACAACCCTTAACATCAGCCATGTATCCTTCAACCCCTGAGCACAATGGGGTTCAGCTCCCCCATTTCAGTGTCAAGGCTTGATGTTCCTCTCCTCTCCTCCAACGCCAACAACTCTCCAGCTCTCCAGCACCACCACCCTCGACCTGGTTGCCACGCAGCAGCCGCCATCACCACAGCGTCGTCCTCGGCGCCGGCCACACCCAAGCTCCCAGCGTTCCCCAGCGCCCCCGGAACATCCAAAAGAAACCCCCAGGGGCGTCCAGGGTCAGGGGGGAGCTCGCTGGGCATCGCTGCCGCCGCCACCGCTGCCAACGCTCTGGCCACCGCCGCCTCAGCCAAGCAGGGAGGAAAAACGGCGGAGCCGATGCAGCCAGGCTGTTGGCGTTCAGCCTCGGTGTTCTTCCACCCGCGCCGTCTTCCGCTCGCTTCTCCCCAGCCACGAGGTTCCGGAGGGTGAAAAGGCCCTCATCAGGCTGGGGAGAGACTCCTCCAACTGGGAAAGGGGTTGCCGATGTTCATGGCAGCCCCAGAAGACCCCTGCCAGTCCACGAGCCGCCCATCCCTAGACGCGATTTAGACGGGCGTCGCCATCTTGGGGCATGCGCAGAAAACGAACTTCCTCAATAACCTCAACAAGTATTTCGTCCATGAGATTCTTGTTTCCAGAGTAGGTCTGTCTCACATAGCCTTACAATAGCATGGCTACAACTAAGCCAGCATTGATTTTACTTTCACTTTATTACTAAATACCATTATGTGAAAGCCTCAATTGTACAAAGCCATGAAGTGTGATGAAGAGCAATATCAATCGGCCAACCTGTATGGAAGATTATGATTTGGAATGTAAAAGAAACATATATGTTAAACAGCTTTTAACATAAGTATTTATAAATGCATTATATTTTTGTGAAACTACAAAATGGGTAAGTGTAATGATGGTGATATGATCTCGTTATTAATCAAGCTAGAGTTAAAGGTAAATAAATATGTAGGACTAAAGATGAAAGAGAATTTTCTAATTGATGTATGAAACAGTGCATGGATATAGGAAACTGAAAAAAATAGAACAAGCAGATAATTGGAAAACATCTAATCCATCTGTTAAAAACAAACTATTTTAATCCTATCAAGATAATGTGGATATAATTTTGTCTATTGTATTAGGCCACCAGAGTCAATTAAAGTTAAATTGGGGAGGATCATTTAATGGCATGAATGTCCAATTATAGCAGTTTATTTGATTTATTACACAATATAACAACAAATCAAACATACCGTGGTTGTGTTCAGAAAATTGTTACTTTTAAAATAATATTTTAAAAAAAATATATTCTACCATATCAACCTACATCAAAGTTAATCTGCATTAGTACTACTACTTAGTTATGGTAAAAAAAATCCTTATTTCATTGACCAATCTAATTTAACCTTTCTTAAACCTTGTTCTTCTTTTTCCTCATCAACATAAGATTCTAAAACTGAAGTAACACTATTGTCATGGCTCCACTTAAACTCTATGATTAACTGGACTGAAGGTATCATGGAAATATCTAACTTTTTTTAGAAAAAGGAGCTTCAGTATATTTAGTATAATTCAAGTGCCTGAAAAATCACCAAACCTTCATAGCATATTTCATCAATCCTATTATTTTACAGTAGTATTCCATGAAAGCATACTTGTTTAGATGTAATTTCTACTATTTCACTGAATTTGCCCATATATAAGTAAAACAGCATTGCACCTTTACTCTTATATCTAGATTTATGATGCAAAATATTTGTGATCTTTTTATTTTGTTTTTAGTTTTGAAATATGTATCTTACCATTTTTTCAAATGCATATATTGCCCAGTAACATTTCCTCTTTATATATTACCTTTTTATAAACTCTGCATTGCTGTAATCGTTGCAGATCTTTATTTGCTTCTTAAATCAAAGATTTAGCCCATCTCTTTTGTTATTTCTGTTTTCCTAATCCAATCTCAAAGTCATATTCTCTTTACAATCTTTGATAGCCAATAGAGTAGGAAAAAATTGATGTTAAGTAAGTTAAATAATGTTAAACCTTCCACTTTTCATGTTAGGAAGCCAAACCAAGGAAGTCAGCATTGTCCCACACTAGGAAGTTAAACCATAACATGATTTCACATTCAATATAAAACTATGTGAAAACATATGTGAATTTTTCTTGAAGCTATATAGCAAAGAAGTATTTATAATGTTTATGTGTGAAAATGCTCCAAATCCTAAAATCCAACATATATGTTTGATATTACTGTACAGTTTAAATAAGCATGAAAGACACCCAGTAAACCTGTGAATTATCACATAGATAAATCAAAAAAAGTTTAAAAACTGCTATTCCGGAAGTACAACTTTAGAATAAGGAAGCTATGGAATCTAGAAGTCTTATCAGGAAGTAGAATGTAGCTCTTTCCTCATTAACCACTTCTCTAGAGCAAAACTCTTTCTTAATCTGTGGACATCCCTGTTGTTTTTCAAATATACTTTGGAAATGATATGCAGTATAAAAAGTTTTCATACTTTTTCCTGACATGAGTTATCTGTTTCAAACTGCTTTATACCAAAGCTATTTCTTCCTAAAGAAAAGCAACCACACTTTGAAGGTGTGTATAATATAGATAACAATATGTAACATGCACATTGCAATTAACATAATCTGATTTTCAGGCATACATCTTGTGATACAGAATATTTTTGAGCAAGTTGTTGATACAGAGCAACAATTACACTATTTCTACATGAAGTCTTTGTCTTGATTTCAAAAGCAAGTTTGAACTTGATTCCACAAAATTTGGTATGTTAAAAAGATAGGCTGATTTATTTCTTGATTAACTCTGATGAATTTGAAACTGCAGTAAAGCTGATCTTGGAAATACTGCAGCTCTGCAGAGCTTCCAGCAGGTCAGTTTCACAATTGCAACAACCCTATCTTTCAACTCTTTCAAGGTGACCAGTTGCTTGATGGCTTTTCAGCTCTTCCTCATAGGAACCCATTGAAGGAAGCTGTACATAACCAATTATTATTTATTTATTAAATGTGTACACTTATCCATTTACCAAGTCTTTTTAACAATTAAGAATTCCCAATTGTTTATTCCCATCTTGGCAGTTGTAATAAGCTCTATATTTTTGATAAAATTCAAACTGAGATATATGACAATGTTAGTCTTTTGATCTAGCTAATAGAGAATGGATTAAAAACCACATACTTATGAACTATTGACAATTGATAGAAGGAAACAATTTGGCTCTAATTTGTTTAGAACAGAAGATGATTAATTTTGACTGTGAAGTTTTGTAGAACTGGGTCCGAAGTATATTAGCATGCTTTAAAAAAATTATTACATTGTATCTGCTAATTCACTTAAGCAGACATTTATCAGACTGCTTACAAAGGAGGGCAGTTGTAGTAAGGAGGTAGTTAACAGCTACCCAGGTGGCAGCAGCGATCTCATTCCCCAGCAGCTGAGGTGCTTGCCATTTGAACAGAGGCTGTTTTTGTCCTGTTCTACTGTATGGCATTAAAGAATGCGAGGGAACCTAACAAAATGGTAACTGCAGTTCTTTGTGTATGCGCGCACACCCGGATCTCGAAAATCTGAAAAGGGCTAGAATGCTGAAAGGGTGATTCCCGTTCTCCTTAAACCTTGGAAAGAAGCCATTCCGACATAAAAGTTGCTTCTTTGTGGACACTGCTTTGAAGAATTCATCTCCCTTTCAGAATATTTAAATGTTATGAATGCACTTATCCTTCCTAGTTAGACTGGGAAACTAATGAGATTCGTTTTGCAGGTAAATTTTAAATGGCGATGTATTCAGGGATCTCTTGCGTCGTCCGAGCTAACTTTTATAAAAGAAATCATGCCAAGAGACCAGCTCCCCTCCTGCCCCTGACTATGTCACTAAAATCTCCCCACTTGCCATTTTCCTCTCTCTCGTGTACTACAGCCCGTTTGCTGCCGATACTGCATGCACTACCAGGTGTCCATTCTAATCTGTTGGCAGGAAGGCGTGACACAAAGTTAAAAAAAAAAAGCCCTCACGCGTTTTGATCGGTGAAGGGGAATAAGAGCACGAATATGCGTGATGGAGAAATGGAGGAGGACCAAGAATTAGGAGAAAGCTAAGGAGGTGGGGTGGGGTGGAGGCATCAAACTCGGACACGATCCTGTTAAAACGTCAAACGGACATTTCTCTCCCCCCCTCCGGCAATCTATTAAGATTGGACAGACGCGCCTGGTTTCTCAAGCCAAAACGGTGCGCAGGCGCAGGTCGCTTCCTCAGTTAAAATGCTTTTGGACGTAGAAAGGGGATCACCCTCCTGTCTTCCCCTGTCTCGATATTTCCCTCACTTACTCTTTTTCTCTCCCTTGCTCTGCCTCTGTCATTTTTGGAATCCTCTTAATTTAACTCTCTCTCTATAATTATTATTAGGAAGATTTTTTTTTTAAATTTGCTTTTAAATTTGGTGGGAGGGTTGAGCTCTTATTGCTTCGACTAATTCCCTAGGAACCAGCATGCTTGTGTCTCCCTCCTACCACCGTATCTTCCAAATTGCCGCCTCTGATCAAACCAGCCTGTGGATCGAGTCTTTTGCCAATCCTCGTCTTTTGTCTCTCAGTCGTTCCTCTTTTTTGCTGGCTTTTCTGTCTTCGGACAAAGCCATTCGGGGATTGTAGCCCCTGCAAGCTGCAGCCTAGGAAAGCCGAGTGTGGGGGGCGAGAAGCTATTAGCTATGTAGTGCGAGCAGGGAACACCGCGCGTTGAATTAGAAGCAGCAGCAGCGGCAGCCCGGAGCCTAGTGAGAGTGACTTTGCGCCTCCGAAAGTCGCTCTGAGGCCATCGGAAAACAGGACCTCTCCGGCGGTTGCTGTTGCGTGTGGCGGCGGCTCAGCGGGTGGGCTGCCTCCGGGGACTGCTGCTCTCTTTTCGGTCGGCTTTCAGTGTCTAGAACCGCTTCTGCTCGCCACCCCCATTACCGCTTTCCCGCGTTCTCAAAAAAGCAGCAGCCGCCGCCCCCCTCCCGCCCCTCTTCCCCCGGTTTCTTTCCAGAGCTGAGCGACGGGAGCGACAGTGGCCGAAGCAGCGGAGGAGCTTTCCCTCTGCGGGGTTTATGAATGGCCCTGACATGGAAGAAATGCCGCTTCAGAAAGTCAAGAAGAGCAAAAAGACGAGGAAGAAGAAATGTTGCCGCCTCCGCCGCTGCTGCTGCTGTTGCTGCTGCTCCTCCACACCCGGCCCGCCGTTGGCGGCGCAGCCGCCGCCGCCACCACCTCCGTCGGCTGCAGGCAGTAGTAGCAGCACCTCCGGAGCTGTGGCCGCGGCAGTGAGAACTGTCGGAGAGGGTCCCCCGGTACCCTTCCTGGACGGCGTCGCCTGTGAGGACCAGTTCGACTGCAAGGAACTCGAGTCGCTCTTCCAGAATTACAATCTGAAGCTGGAACAGACGTCCACACTCAAAGCGCTGGCCGTGCTGATCGCGCTAACGGCCAGCTTGGCGCTGTTGGAGCTGCTTTCGGGCCCCAGCCTGACTATTTCCAAGGGCTCCCATCCGGTACACTGTATCATCTTCCTCTCCCTCTTCATTGTCACCAATGTTAAGTACCTGCAAGTCACACAGCTGCAGCAGATAGTGAAGCTCACCTTGCTTTTCAGCTTTACCTTCGCTTTCCTCTGCTGCCCTTTCTCGGTAGGCGCCTATGGCATGGAGCCACCCAGCGCCCCCGAGCAGGGTATGTGGCAGCTCATGCTGGTCATCTTCGTCTCCTACTCCCTTTTGCCCGTCCGCACTCTCCTGGCCATTGTCTTCGGTTTGATAGTGTCCGTCTCCCATCTCATAGTCACTGCCACTTCAGTCAGTGCCAAGAGGCAGCCCCTCTGGAAGACGGTGAGTAGGTTTCCCCCAAACAGTTCCTCACCAGGTTGTTCTTCAATCTTCAAGAGGGGGAAGGGGGAAAATGCTAAAAAATGTCCACAGTATAGTGTCTTCTGATAAGGATAGGGCAAACAAGCACAATCTGTTTCTTAAAAATTGTGACAGAGTGTACATTTTTAAAATAAGTTTATTTCTGGTATTCATTTTCAAGATTCTCATGAATGCAAACAGTCTTTGCAATCATACTATTCTATTAAACAAGTAGCAAATTTATTTTTCAAAAATTGTTTGACAAATTACATGTTTTGAAAATCTCTAACCAAAAGGCTTGGAATTGCAACATGATTTGCAGTTTATGATGTGAAGTGTTGTATGTTTTTTGGATATTGGATGCATGTGAAATTGCTTCTCTTACAGGTTAGAGCATAATATTTGTTGAGGGCAACTGGTAGAAGTAAGGAGTAGAGTTGATATTAGCATGAGCTCCTCTTAAATCATATATTAATGGTATCAATAACTGTTTTACATGTCTCAATAAGTATATATGCTATTTGTTTTCTAAGAACATAAAGGATATGATAAAGTGTTGAATTGGTACTCTGAAGCATATCTTTCTCTGTGAATATATGTGCAGCCATTATCCCATGCCTAATTTGGGGATATTTTAAATGAGACAAAAGTGGGTTGGGAGTAGAATATGGTGGATGGATCATTATTTTTTCTTCTTCCAATTGTGCCTAATTCTCAGAAACTGCATGAGCTACAGTTTTATGGGCAAGGTTTTTCAGAAGTGGTTTGCCATTGCCTCCTTTGTAGGGCTGAGAGAGAATGACAGGCCCAAGGTCACCCAGATTTGTACTTAAGAATTAGAATTCATGGTTTCCAAGATTCTATTCTGATGCCTTAACCACTACAACAAACTGATTCTATATTTTATATGTACATAAAATCAGCCAGCCAGCCAGTTGTAGAATTTGGGGTGACTCTGCCTGGAAAAAGAATAATTTGACTAATATTAAGCAACCTTCCAGAATGTTTTGAGACTATTGTGAAATACAGGAAGATTGCATTTTGTCATAAATTCTACTTTATTATATCCAGAGGTCACCCAACTGATTTTGTGCCTAAGGCAGGACTAGAATTCATGATCTTCCAGTTTCTAGTGTGATGGCTTACCCCCAGGATACAAGAAAGTTTGAATTAGGCTATCTGTGGGTTGACAGTGAGGAATTAATAATTAAGGAAATTACTTCTTTCTATGAAAACGTTAGAAAGGCAAACCACTAATTTTATTACTATTCAAATATAAATATTTGAACTGGGGGAAGGGATTTTGTGTGTTTCTGCATGTATTGTGTGTGTTTGTGTGCACACACGCATGCATGCATGCATATGTACCATCCCTTTCCCCAGTTTCCTGATATTTTCTTCCCCCTCATGTTCCTCCAAAGAGAAAATCCTTCCACACCACTGGTTTTATTACTATTCAAATATATATATTTGAACTGGGAAAAGATTTTTGTGTGTGTGCATGTATTGTGTGTACACACACACACACACACACACACACACACACACACCATCCCTTTCCCCAGTTTCCTGATATTTTCTTCCCCCCCTTGTTCCTTATCCCTATGACAAAATCCTTCCACCTGTCTTGGTTTTTCTATTGGATCCTTCTTAGTGGCAACAGATTTTTCTTTCACACTCTATGTATAATATCATTCTGTTTAACTTCTTAAGTCATTTTCTTTCCTGAATAATTTGTTCAAAAAGCTGCTCTGCACCATCTTTAGGAATGTGCTATTTCCCCTCCCCCTGCCTCAGAAAAAGCTATTTATAGTTCTTCAGGGCTTCCTCAGGTGTCTACAGATTTACACACTTGTACTGTGAATAAAAGAAAAGAATAGGGATGGTTTGCAGGTTTGAGTTTGCTGGACCAGCATGTTAACAAGGCTAGTTTCCATATATAATTTTATATCTATTTTGAATCTAAGGTGAAAGAGCTTAAAGAAAGATGGGCATCTATTTACTGTTGTGTTTGACAGTGCACAGATTGTTTTTTAAAGAGAGAATAGAGAATCTATTTTGATCAGAGAATACTACAAAAGGAAACAACCTTCTATTGTGCTTTCTGAGGTTGTTTTCCTTGACTGAATATATTGTCATGACACACAAATATAAACACCCTCTACCACAACCATGAACATAACCCACAAGCGTAGGCATTAAATCATGCCTATGGTTTGTAGCAAGTTTTTGTTCTGCATTTTTACCCATAAAGTTGACATGTATGTATGTACCTCAATGAAATATATGTAGCCAGACAATTTATACAGGATTACTCTTTGCCCACTGCTTTTGAACTGATTGACAAAATAAATTGTATATTTTTCAAGGGGAGGGAGGGAGGGAGAGAGAGAGGAGAGAGAGAGACAGAGAGATAAGCTGAGCATTATGATTTGTCCAGATAATCTAGTAGTCTATTTTTAAATTCATGATTTACAGATTCAATGAAGGGAAAATATGTGGGCAATTGAAATTTAAACAGTAATTAAGAATTTTCAAATAAATCACTAGTTTTCAAAGCAATTGTACTATAAAATATAACAAGAAACCCTTAAACATTTCATTTGAAAAGCAAATGAAGATGTTTGATAGCATATAATGTCTTTGAAAAATAGATGGAGCAAAGTTTTTCTTTGTTTGAATATCATAAAAAGATAACCATTTCTCTTTCCAGTGTTTTCAGCTAGTATGTTTAGTAATCAATTTACAACTGTTTTGCCTTGTTTCTCCTCTCATCTATTTATTAAGGAAGTAAATACATCTCCCTTATAATAGGTGAACAGTTTTGATTTAATTATATTTACTCATAAGAAACTCCACAGAGAAATGTGACTCCCTTCTTAATAAAAAGATTTAAGATTTCTCCAAATCTAAGTCATTAAAGTATCGGTTGTTCCATCTGATTTCACATTTAGCACATCACTGCTAAAATTTTTGCATTATGGATAGGATGAATCCTTTTGCTCAATTTTCAGCCCACTAGACGTTTTGTATGTTTCTTTTATATCAGTGTTAACTGGAAACACTGGAAAGAAAAATAGTTATGGAAACTCTAAACTAAGGTAGCTTAGGGCCAGTCTCAGACCTCTTTTTGGCTGGAGGCACTGAATAATTTGGACTCAGTGGATCCAAAACCTGAGGCAAAATCATCTTTAGTTGGGACATTCCAATGAAATCACCATCATCAGGACATTTCTTGTAGCATTTTCGACAGATGGAACTGATCCACAAAAACAGGTGAATGTAACACTCCCACTCTTTTTCTCCAGTACGATTTCTTTCCAATCTAATTTTTGGTTGGTAGCTGTGTCATTAGATCCTGATTTCAATAGGATTTAGGCCACCTAATTGGATGTAGAATTTCCATATAAGAATCATTTTCATTCAAATATACATGTAAATAACCTGGTTTAAATCAATTTAGTTTGCTCATGGCAAACGTGTTTTATATGCTGCTTCAAGAAAGAGAACTTTCATTTTTATTTGTTTATTCATTTAATTATCCAATTTAAATACCACTTTCCTTGCGGTGTTGCTGCTGCTCCTCCCCATCCTGGGATGTTAAATTATTTTTGATAATATTAGATAGCTTAGTTTTAACCAGTTGAAGGAAACTTGATGATTTGACATATATAACATATACGGGGCCAGCATGACTATGCTGAGTCACATGGAATGCTGTTACCTTCCCACCAAAATGGTACCTATTTATCTACTTGCATTTGCATTCTTTCGAACTGCTTGGTTAGTTCGAACCAAGGCTACTGGGGCAAAGCAGTAGCTCATCCATAATGGAATACTTGATTTCCAACTGCCAACATCCAACTGCCAATGAAATTGTATGTATGTATGTACATACTAGATTTGCTAAGGCCAATTCCAATAAGACTCTGGGTGAATCACAATATATCCATTAAATTAGAAAGCAACTGCCCAGATTATGCCTGGTTTCCAGAAGATGGCATTGTTTTTTACTATTATTCTTTTATAGCAAAGGATATCACATCTGTGTTAAATAACTCATGCTATACAGTAGGAAAATAAAGAATCAATATTTTATGTTATTTAATCCTCAGGTATTTTTATGGAAGTTAAGAACTAAAATGGAAGAATAGTTTAAATAAAACAGAGCAATTTGTGTATGCTTTTTCCCCTTATACTTTTTGCAAAAGGGAGTAGACATTTGATTTAATAATCAAGTATGGCATCTCAATTTGCAACCAAATAGTCATCCCTAACGCAGTTGAATTTATCCCTTATATATGTTATCAGTGCATTAATAGTATCTCCAGGATTTTAAGGGCTCCCAGACAAAACATCTCCATGAATCCCTTAATTTGAAAGACTATCAGAATGGTTCCTGAGATTCATGCTGGATCTATCAAGGGTTCTGTGCAGAGATGAAGTGGATTTTCTTATAGCCAGTGTTCCAATAAGTACCTCAGGTGAGGCCTGTTTAAAATGATATTCATTCCACATCTGAAAATGGAAGATTCAGTCAGGTCCAGAAATATTGGGACATCAACACAATTCTAACATCTTTGGCTCTATACACCACCACAATGGAGTTGGAATGAAACAAACACAATGTGCTTTAACTGCAGACTGTCAGCTTTAATTTGAGGGTATGTACATCCAACTCAGGTGAATGGTGTAGGACTTACAGCAGTTTGCATATGTACCTCCCACTTGTTAAGGGACCAAAGGTAATGGGACAATTGGCTTCTCAGCTGTTCCATGGCCAGGTGTATGATATTCCCTCATTACCCCAATTACAATATGCAGATAAAAGGCCCAGAGTTCATTTCAAGTGTGCTATTTGCATTTGGAATCTGTTGCTGTCAACTCTCAAGATGAGATCCAAAGAGCTGTCACTATCAGTGAAGCAAGCCATCATTAGACTGAAAAAACAAAACAAACCCATCAGAGAGATAGCAAGAACATTAGGCATGGCCAAAACAACTGTTTGGAACATTCTCAAAAAGAAGGAACGCACTGGTGAGCTCAGCAACACCAAAAGACCCAGGAGACCACAGAAAACAACTGTGGTGGATGACCGAAGAATTCTTTCCCTGGTGAAGTAAACACCCTTCACAACAGTTGGCCAGATCAAGAACACTCTCCAGGAGGTAGGTGTATGTGTGTCAAAGTCAACAATCAAGAGAAGACTTCACCAGAGTGAATACAGAGTATGGAGAAGGAAAGGAACTGCTCATGATCCTAAGCATACCACCTCATCAGTGAAGCATGGTGGTGGTAGTGTCATGGCGTGGGCATGTATGGCTGCCAACTAGTTCTCTTGTACTTATTGATGATGTGACTGCTGACAAAAGCAGAAGGATGAATTCTGAAGTATTTCGGGCAATATTATCTGCTCACATTCAGCCAAATGCTGCAGAACTCATTGGATGACGCTTCACAGTGCAGATGGACAATGACCCAAAGCATACTGCAAAAGCAACCAGAGTTTTTGAAGGGACAGAAGTGGAATGTTATGCAATGGCCAAGTCAATCACCTGACCTGAATCCCATTGAGCATGCATTTCACTTGCTGAAGACAAAACTGAAGGGAAAATGCCCCAAGAACAAGCAGGAACTGAAGACAGTTGCAGTAGAGGATTGGCAGAGCATCACCAGGGATGAAAGCCAGCGTCTGGTGATGTCTATGCATTCCAGACTTCAGGCTGTGATTGACTGCAAAGGATTTGCAACCAAGTATTAAGAAGGGAAAGTTTGATTTATGATTATTATTCTGTCCCATTACCTTTGGTCTCTTAACAAGTGGGAGGCACATATGCAAACTGCTGTAAGTCCTACACCGTTCACCTGAGTTGGATGTACATACCCTCAAATTAAAGCTGACAGTCTGCAGTTAAAGCACATTGTGTTTGTTTCATTCCAACTCCATTGTGGTGGTGTATAGAGCCAAAGATGTTAGAATTGTGTCGATCTCCCAATATTTCTGGACCTGACTGTATAAGAACAATCATTGTACTAGGAAATTAAGTTAATTTATATGTGAAAGGGACTAAAAGATTTCATAGACAACCAAGAAACAAGTAGAACCAACAATAAGGAGTTCAGAAAAATGATAGGGTAATTCTGTCATCAAGAGTTTCAAATACCTTGCACCCAGAACAGTTCTTGGCCATTGCAAATTGAGATATCTCCATGAATGAACTATGAGAACTGCTTAACATAAAAATATTACTATATTAATTGAGTCTGTATATTTAAAACTATTTTTATCTTTCATGCTTAGTTTTATAAGAAGATTGCCAGTAAATTGTATCACAATGGGAAACAAAGAGATTGATATCAGCCATGTTATACTGAATAGAGACGTCTTGATTTTGATATGATACCTGTACAGCTTTTTACTTTATTTACTTATGCATACCACTCAATCTCTCTTTGCTTATTATTACCAAAAATATTTTAAAAAATCTTGTCTGGCTAAGATTGAATGATCATCTAATGATGAAAAATTATTAGGGATGGCAATTTTTCTAATTACCATATTGAATTAATCAATAGCCTATTTCAGTACATTGGTAAATTCAACAGGGTACAATGTAAGTACAATAATTGCAATAAACTAATTCGTTCCTATCTATATATTCTCTGTGATAGAAAAATATACTGTAATATAATACATTTTGCATTATATGATTAGTATTTTTCAAACTAAATTCAAAGGAAATTTAAGTGGGAAAAATAAATTGTTTATTGATCTTAGTAGCAAAATATTCAAAATTTTCTTTCATGCACGTAATAAGAATTTAAATCTAATATGATATTGCTTGTTTTAAATTAAAACTTATTCTTTTTTACTTTAATTTTTAGATGATTAATCACTGGCTTTTAGTGCTGTGATCAATATAGCCATCCATGTTCCTTTGCTATTTATAAGAAGAATTTCAAAATAAAAGAAGAATTATTGATGAATACATTCTCTTTATATAAATTAGAATCTATACATTTTATGACTATATAACTTCTTTGATATGGATCATAAAAACTTAATTGTTTCATATAAAAGTAAGTTTGCAGAGTTTTAGATTTGAATAAGAATGTCAGTGAAATAAAACACATTTTCTAACAAAATGGTATCTCAGATTTTGTGTGATTTTCACTGTTTTGCCAAACTTCTTCAGTTTTCTGATTTCTATTCAAGCATTTTTTTAAAAAATATTCAGCATCTTGATTCATTAATGAATTGCTGTTGAATAACATCTTAATAATACAGCACAATCTATTATTAATCCATATAGGATCTTTTGGGTTATGGTTTAATTTTCTTTTCACAAATAATATATTGGGAAATGGTTAGCATTCTATTTATTTTCCTGGCCTGATTGGACTCACTATGAGGTTTTTGTTCATTTACTTAGATTAGCAGGTAAAATAATTATCTGTAAAAGTAACTGCAGAATAAAAGGGAATCAATGAAACATATCATTAAGTTTTCACTGATTTAACATTTAACTGCTAAAAAATTTAAACTACTTGACAAATTTGATTTGATAATTATATCAAATAATAATTGCAAACATTCAAGCTAATTTAAGAAATTGTTATGAATCAATGCAATAAATTTTAAATTTACTATGTGCTCAAGTGTCTATGGAGATTCATCCATAGATACTTCTATGGTCGTAGTCCCAAACGTGCTTGTCCCAAAGGCAACTGGACTTACTTGTTTTTCTTTGAAGACATTTTGCTTCTCATCCAAGACTGGATGATGGAGAATGGAAGGATTTATAATCCTTGCAGACAGCTGGTCATTTGCATTCTTTTTAGATAGTTGTTGAGTCCACTTGGAAGTTTGTCTGTGTCCTCAGGGTCACCTGAGTAGTGCAAATGGCTGTGGAGCTTTCTTGGAATTGCTGAGAGGACTGTGTTGTGGAGCTGTGCTTTCTGCAGGACGTTTTTTGCCCTGTGTCCCTTCACTGTTGAACACAGGTGGAGGCTGTTGGGATGAGTCTGTGTTGTCTGCATCTCAAACTGAAGCAGAAATGATTCCTGTAGTCTGCAATTTTTTTTCTGGAAATCCACTTACTCCCGCACCATTCAAAGGGTGTTCATCCCAAAGTGCATAGCTAAATGTCTATGGAGATTCTCAGTCATCCAGGATATGGTTGTCTCACTCAGAGGCCTCAATGATTCTAAAATAATGCAAATGACCAGCTTTCTGCAAGGAATATAAATCCTTCCACTCCCCACCATCCAGTCAGAACTGAAGAAATTTCTTGGATGAGAAGAAAAATGTCTCTGAAGAAAAACCAAGTCCAGTTGCCTCTTGAAAAAGCATCTTTGGGATATGTGCGCAAGTATTTTTTATAACCAAAACATTACACAAATATGTACAGTATATGAATATGTACAGTACTGTTACATATTTGCATAATGTTTCGGTTATAAAAAATACTTAAAGGAACGGAAGAGTCTCAAACATGTACAATTAGTTTAAAGCAGAGAATTAATATATAACTGTTGTGGAATGTTCAAAGATTCCAAACAACGTTCTGAAACTAACAGAAGATATCACAAGAAATTTAGGGAAATGGAGATACAAGCAAAATTAATACAACAGGAAGTAGAAGGGAAGGGGGAGGGGAAATGCAAGTTCAGCAGAAAAATCTCTGCACAAAGTCTGTAATTTTTGTTTTTGAGCAGCCACCACCACCAGCAATATCTTCAGGAATCCAAAATGACATCAAAAGAATGGCACATGTGATGATGGCACTATATAAATATACTTGTGTCCCAGTTCTGGCACAAATATATGAATCAATGGCATTAGCATAATAAAATCATCATGTACTGTATATTTTGTATTTTCTCCCCTTCTGAACTTCTACAGACATCTAGGCACATCACTTTTAGAACCAAGTATATTGTAAGACAATGTAGCATTGGAATATAACATTTTTACAGAAGATACTGATAAACTTATGAAATATCACAAAAAATAGTCAGAACCTAGATGTTATGGTTTGGGTTTTAGTTTCTGTTTTTGAGAATCCAAGATAGAATAAAGAACATTTAATTTGTTCTCAAATGGTATATGAACTTACTGAATATCATCTACTCAGAATCATGGAAGCAAAATCAAAATGGCATCATTTCTAGATAGCTTTATTGCAGTTTGAGTATTCTTGTGGATTCAATTGGGTCCTTCCTGCTAAAGGAAAGGTACCAAGAAAATTGAATTATGCAATAGATGTTAAACAATATATACCACATTTTTCGGAGTATAAGACACACTTTCCCCCAAAAACAAGTGGATGGAAAAGTCTTTGTGTCTTATACAGCGAATATCGTGGCGGGGGAGAGGGTTTGGTGTGGCACCAATCAGCTATTCTAGAATGGGCTGTGATGGTGGCGAACAGCCCGTGGTGGTGAAGGTGAATGGGCCGCAGTGGTGAAGGCGAATGGGCCGTAGTAAATAGGCCGTGGTAGCGAATGGGCCGCACCAAACAGGCCTTAGCAGCCATGGCGAATGGACAGCCACGGCAAATAGGCCGCAGCGAACAGGCCCAATGAGTACTGGATGGATGCTGGGAGACAGAGGCAGATTTTTTTTTCTTATTTTCCTCCCAAAAACTAGGTGCTGTGGTGAATGGGCAGCAGCAGCAGCAGCAGCAAACGGGCCAGACGAATACCGGATGGATGCTGAGAGACAGAGGCAGATTTTTTTTCTTGTTTTCCTCCCCAAAACCTAGGTGCGTGTTATAGTCCGGGGTGTTTTATAGTCTGAAAAATATGGTACATTTCAAGGAGGAAAATGTTCATCACTATACACATCATAACTTTTAAAATGTTCTGGTTGAAATTTTAACACATTTAACTATATACTATAAGTAGTTTTATCAGTGCATATTTTTTAAAATATAAACTGAATGGTTAATATTAGTTATAAGTTCTTCGTATGTCCCTACTCATAATTCCATATTTTAGACATTCTATAGGTGTATCTATACTAACTGAACAATATATTTCTTTAGAAAAGGATTTTTATTTTTGTTGTTGAATTTGAAGCTGATTGTTAATGTCATTCCCAAAATACAATGAGATGTAATATATTATTGATAATCTGACCAATGGATAGTGGAGAAAAAGCTTGTATAGAATTGATTTGGCACAGGAGTCCAATAAATATTTACTGGACTGTCAAGTCCTGCTGATTTTAATGAGTATTCCTTTCTCCTGATACTTTCCCCACAACAATAATACTGTTACATGTGTTGGGCTGAGAGAGACTGGCTGAGGAAAAAGTCATTCAGCTGGCTTTCATGCCTAAGGAGGGATTAGAATTCACAGTTTCTTGGTTTATACGGACTGATGCCTTAGTCACATATTGATAGTTTTGACTCTAAAATCCCATTACTTCACTAAATGTATTTGAGGAAATACCATCTACATATATAATATGCTTCAATACTTCATTCACCAGATGCTTGCCTTCTTTTATAGCACAATTCACTAAATATTTGTTCTAGATACTATTCTTTTTAAATAATAATTTTATTAAAAATTACATTGTACAGATAAAACTAATACAAAGTATAAAAACCAAAAAGTATAAAAGAAATAAGAGAAAGAAAAAGAAAAGAAAAAGAAAAGAAAAATTTGTTATGCCAACAAATTTAAGCAATTTTAATAATTGAACACCATCTCTTAAAATAGAGCAATCTATTCATTTCATATTTCACCTCATTCTCTATAAGCAAACCTTATTCAGTTTTAAAGACTACCCTGCCAAACTTATTTTTCTTAATTTAAATAAATTAGTATTAGGTTATAAACTTATTGAGAAAAGTTTGATTGGATGTAGAAAAAATTCAAACAACTGGAGAAAAGTGCATAAATATTTATTTTACTTTTGTGACTGGCAAATGAAGAAGGTATTTTTATTGCAAAGGTGTTTCCTAGTTTGCATTTATCGCAGCACTTGGCACACCTAATTGATGTTGGCTAATCTCAAAAAAGCCAAATAGGCTCCCATCCAAAGCAAGTGTAAATTATTTACATATTGTTGCTAAGAAAGCAAACAATATTGGATTCAACTTGAGAGAGGCTTAACTTTTTCCCCCCTGATTCATACTCTTGCTTTTCAAGTTGTTTTTTGGATAAGTTAAATTTGATCTGTGTTTGAGCACTCTATTCTATTCTTCTAAATAACTCCTGATAGTTGAACCATGGAGCTCCCTCTAAGAACCATAGATTCTGAGTAGTAAGAAGTAAATAAAATGAAACTAGTTAAACACTTAACTCAAAATACGTTACAAATACAAATTCCTATCCTTTATATTGGTTTCCATTACAGAATATACGACTATATAGCAACATAGCATCTAGTGTGCAGTATGCCTGGCCCAAGATAACGAATTAATTGTTTACATGAAATAGTTTGCAGTGATTTGTAGCAAATATAATAGACTCTCTATTTCTTGACTGAATTAATTCAGTCTGAATTAATTCTCTCTGTTATAGCAAAGACACTTTCAGTCATCTGTAATTGCACTTGGGATGATTTCTAAAAAGACTGAAGTAATTATCCACCCACATACAATTAAGAAATAAAGGTATTATTAATAAACACTCAAAGCATTATGCTTCAAATATATATAAGTATAACTCAGCTGACTGTTGAGAGGACAGTTAGGCAGGGCTCACATTTGCTCAGCTCTATTTTCTAGTTAGAGCTGAAAGTAGCAATAGCACTTAGAGTTATATACCACTTCACAGTGCTTTACAGCCCTCTGTAAGCGGTTTACAGCATATTGCCATATTACTTTACAACAAGTAAACCTTGTATTTATAATAGTTCTAGCATAATACCAAAGACTTGGATCATCTTGATATCAAGAAGGTTTGTTGTTATGAGCAGTTTGTGGTGTAGACCAAAAACTTTCCCAAAAATATTATATTTTTTTGATGTTATGTTAGCAATAGCATTTGTTGTAATACACCATGGGTATGTTAATTAGTATTAAATGGAGGCAGTATAAATTTTAGAAATAAACAAAATTTAGAAATAATTATGGTTTTCACTCCTTACCATATAATATTGGTCATGATAATATATTGAATATTAGCACAATAAATTTTTACTTTATTGCAATTACTTTTGCAATTATTAACAGCCCACAACATCAATGTGATTGGAGGTGCTAAGTGTAAATTGCTATTAGCTCACTTGTCAACAAGTAACATTCTGTCTTTTTCAGAAATGGGGAGAAAATATTTATCAATAATGAGACAAAAGTCCATACAGCCTGGCATCTCAAAATTTCAGTGTGAATTCAACCTCTAGTTAGAGTTGAACCATAGATATATTTTTTTAATATAAAAGCAAAGTGTTTGAATGCAGATTATATTATCTATATGTACAGGTGAAACTCAAAAAATTAGACTATTGTGCAAAAGTTCATTTATTTCAGTAATGCAACTTAAAAGGTGAAACTAATATATGAGATAGACTCATTACATGCAAAGCGACATAGTTCAAGACTTGATTTGTCATAATATTGATGATTATGGCTTACAGCTCATGAAAACCCCAAATTCACAATCTCAGAAAATTAGAATATTGTGAAAAGGTTCCATATTCTAGGCTCAAAGTGGCCCACTCTAATCAGCTAATTAAGCCTTAACACCTGCAAAGGGTTCCTGAGCCTTTAAATTGTCTCTGTCTTGTTCAGTAGGAATCACAATCATGGGAAAGACTGCTGACCTGACAGTTGTGCAGAAAACCATCATTGACACCCCCCATAAGGAGGGAAAGCCTCAAAAAGTAATTGTAAAAGACGTTGGATGTTCCCAAAGTGCTGTATCAAAGCACATTAATAGAAAGTTATGTGGAAGGGGAAAGTGTGGAAGAAAAAAGGTGTACAAGCAGCAGGGATGACCACAGCCCAGAGAGGATTGTCAGGAAAAGGCCATTCAAAAATTTTGGGGACATTCACAAGGAGTGGACTGAGCCTGGAGTCAGTGCATCAAGAGCCACCACACACAGATGGATCCTGGACATGGGCTTCAAATGTCGTATTCCTCTTGTCAAGCCGCTCCTGAACAACAAACAACATCAGAAGTGTCTTATCTGGGCTAAAGACAAAAAGGACTGGTCTGTTGCTCAGTGGTCCAAAGTCCTCTTTTCTGATGAGAGCAACTTTTGCATCTAATTTGGAAACCAAGGACCCAGAGTCTGGAGGAAGAATGGAGAGGCACACACTGCAAGATGTTTGAAGTCCAGTGTGAAGTTTCCACAGTCTGTGTTGATTTGGGGAGCCATGTCATCTGCTGGTGTTGGTCCACTGTGCTTCATTAAGTCCAGGGTCAATGCAGCCGTCTACTAGGAGATTTTGAAGCACTTCATGCTTCCTTCCACAGATGAACTTTATGGGGATACTGACTTCATTTTCCAGCAGGAATTGGCACCTGCCCACACTGCCAAAAGTACCAAAACCTGGTTCAATGACCATGGGATTACTGTGCTTGATTGGCCAGCAAACTCGCCTGACCTGAACCCCATAGAGAATCTATGGGGCATTGCCAAGAGAAAGATGAGAGTCATGAGAATGTAGAAGAGCTGAAGGCCGCTATTGACCAAACAATGTAGAAGAGCTGAAGGCTGCTATTGAAGCATCCTGGTCTTCCATAACACCTCAGCAGTGCCACAGGCTGATAGCATATATGCCACACCGCATTGAGGCAGTAATTGATGCAAAAGGGGCCCAAACCAAGTACTGAGTACATATGCATGCTTATACTTTTCAGAGGTCTGATATTATTGTTCTATGTACAATCCTTGTTTTATTGATTTCATGTAATATTCTAAATTTTTAGAATTTTTTGAGATTGTGAATTTGGGGTTTTCATGAGCTGTAAGCCATAATCATCAATATTATGATAAATCAAGGCTTGAACTATCTCGCTTTGTATCTAATGAGTCTATCTCATATATTAGTTTCACCTTTTAAGTTGCATTACTGAAATAAATGAACTTTTGCACGATATTCTAATTTTTCGAGTTTCACCTGTATATGTAAGATATCAATGTTCTTATATTTAATATTCAAAATGAAAACAATAAGTGGCATTTCTGTGATTCAAGCAACTATTTCATTTTGTACAGTAGCAATTTTATTGAAACTGACTAGTCTAATGCCATCTAGCATTCAAACCAAAGCTGATTGATCAAAGAAAAAATCATTTAGTGATGATTTTGAAGTTCACAGTGGCAACTTGGGAGTTTATGGATAAAATTTCTTGTCTTTATTCTAGATATTGTTAATTGTTTCACAACTAGTAGCTACTATTGATTGAATTAATCTTTTATGAACACTTTTCAATTTTGCAATTGATAACATATGCACTGTTCTAGCAATTGGCAGACCTATTATATATGATTCTAGATTTAGATTAGGAAATTTCATTAAAGTTCAGAAGTTGGCTATTATGAAGCCTCTCTTGGGGAAAAAGTGTTACTTGATGTATGCTACTCATAGTTACTTGCTGAGATGGCTGGGTGGCTATAGAAATGAAATAAATAAACAATATTTCATTGTGCTTCAGATTATGAGAAGAGATCAAACATTGTATTTATATACCAATGTCATTGATGAGTTTATTCCTAGTATGAGTTTAAATGTTAGCCCTGAATGAATTTTCTTATTTTTGTCATATGCAATATGGAAAACCTAACTGAGAAAGGAATGTTTTGGTATCGGTGTTTTATTCCATAGTGCTTTTAATTAAATATTTCCAATAATGATTTGACTATGCAGACCTGTAGGCAGATTTTCACTCATGGAAAACTATTCTGCTTTGATGGTTATGGATATGAGGATAAAAGATAATATTCCCTAATTTCCCCTTGAGAATTTATTGTTATTGTAACATTTATTACTGTTATTATTGTTTACATTGATTTAAAGAACACTGTTCAAGATAATTCTGGAAACGTTACATAAAGACACAATAATAAAAATTTGCTCCACGAATTCCAGAACAGTGGGAGGGAAAGCTATATACTATAAGATTACAATATATTTCAAAGTTACCTAGCCTCCATTTTGCTGATGTTACCTAGCCTCCATTTTGCTACCTTCAAATATTGAAATGGATGGAATTCTTATCCAGTGAGTTCAATGGACAAAATGCATGGCTCAAGCCTCAGAAACTTCAAATATCCATTTTACTTTTTAACAACACTTGAAAAATCTCTAAAACAAATCTTAATTTAGGTAATGTTTTAAGAAGTATGTATTTGTAGAAAGGCACAAGATAAATTATTGTATCATCAATAATAATAATGGTGATAAAATGCTGTACAATCAGGCCAGAAATGTATTAACAAGAGAGATCTAAGCAGCAAAAAGAAGCTACTCTGAAAAGCTAAAAATCAGTTCTCAACAAATGAACCAGCAAATGTGGAAAACTCTTAAAAATATCACCGGCTATGGCAAATCTCCTTCCCAGGCTGAAGGAAATCAGCAACTGGCAGATGACCTGAATGTGTTTTACTGCAGGTTTGAAAGGAAACTACAGCCACCTATCTCCACAACCCCCATCTCAGACACACCAACAACAGCCAAGCCTCCTACGACTGACCCCATCCCATCAGGTTCACAACCCCTAGTGATCACAGAAAAGGAAGTGCAAGACCTATTTCACAGACAAAAGCCAGAAAAAGCTCCAGACCCAGACAAGATAACTGCTTCTTGCTTAAAAGTCTGTGCTGACCTATTGGCCCCATCTTCACCCGTATATTCAATAAATCACTAGAGATGTGCTGTATTCCTTCTTGCTTCAGATGCTCTACTATCATCCCAATGTCAGATACTGCCTGCATATGATGCACCAGAGACTAGAAGGAGTTAAGTCTTTACAGCATCACATGTGACTATGTCAGCCAATGAACTCTCTTATTGGACTCTTATCTAGAAACCACTTGGATATCTTCCCCTTTTTTCCTTCTCTTTCATCTATCTGTCAGCGAGACAACACGTGAACTTCTCTCTCCTCTCAACATCTGAGTCATACAGTTAGGGTAAAAATGCAACAGGACACCCTGTTCATTATTGTATGTGTTAAGTTGGGTGAATGAGGATGCAGCAAGCCAGAGAAGTTCGTGACAACAGCTCTTTATTGTATAGTGAGACTCCAGCAACTAACCCAGGGAGCCAGCTTCCTTTATATACCTTGCAGCTGTAGTGGTCAGCCAATCAGCTGAAGGTCAGTTAATTCAAACTTCCCGCCAAACAAACCTATTTACATAACAAACCTATTTACATAACAGTATGCATGTATATATTTGTAAATAATAAAACAATCTTTTGAACCTGAAGCTGTATTGATCAAATAACTTCCTCATAGAACCAAATGAGCACGACCATCAATATATATATCTGATAAATGGTAGCAGATGATGAAAACTTATTGCTCAGGTCTATGAATTTTTTGTAAATTTTAAAATCATAGAAAGATTTTTCCTAGCATGGAATCCTTGAACCTGAATGAACTATCTTTACAAGAGATTGATGCATCAACCGTATCCTTAAGAAAACAGCACCAATCATTATCCAAAAGACTAAAAAACCTTTCTATTGAAGCTACGCAGCAAGTACAAACCTATTCACGAAAGGCCCAATTTTTTTTTCTCTTCACCCAAACACCGAAAGAACAGAACCACGCTTACAACAACCTTGCTTCGATCTCAATTCTACTCCACCTCATGACTATCGTCAAGGCCTTCAACCTTCTGAATCCCTTGTATGTTCCAACCCTATAACTTCAGACCAACTTTTATTTTCTCAAGCTTTTCCAAAACAACATTTATATCAAGCTTTATATGCGACAGGCCTGCTAAATGCAGGCTGGACTCCTCAAAGAACTCTTGAACTGTTAAACACCCTTTTAACCTCACCAGACCTGGTAAGTGACAATTTTTTGCTTCAACCCATAGATTCTCAGACTGACTTTTCAAACACCCATTATATTAAAAATCCTCCCTCCTCACCTATTGACTTTCTTGCTTCCAATATGGCTTCCACCTTCCCTGAAAGCATGGCTTCAAAAATGGCTGACAAAACGGCCACCCCCACACTCCACCATGCGGTCCACAAAATGGCCGACAATTTATATGACCACACTTTAAACAAAATGACGTCTACCACTTCAGACCACAAAGTCTCAACCAACCCCCTTACCCCCATACATCCTACTACCCACCCCACAACTGGAGATATTCAGACTGATTCCCTACCTTCTTCATCCAGAGCACCGAGTTCGAATCCTCCCAATTTTTTTTTCAAATTTTCAGAATTTTTCTATTTTTGCCGCCGCTGCAGACCTCCCCATCTATTTTGCTGCAGCAGCTGCAAATATTTCTATTGATACCAATATTGTCTCCAATGTAAAAAGATCCTTTTCAGTCTTTGCAGCCGCCGCCTCGCTCCCCCCCTTATCGCCGAAGATACCGCCATCTCCGCTGCCGCTGCCACCTCCAACACTACAGATGCCCCGTCCAAACAACAAATTCACACGATTTTTGCAGCCTTTGCATCAAAAGCCAACCTACCTTCTACGGCAGCCGCCGCCACCGCAGCAGCTCTTCCGAATCAAACTACAACCACCACCTCCATTATTCCTCCTATCATTGAATCACCTACATCTTCTCTCACACCAAACAACTCCAATCAACAATCCGATGTTCAATTACCTATCTCTGCTGAAAGTAACTCATTTCAGCCTTCTATTACTGTAAACTTTAATGATTTAAATATTGAAACTAATAATTCTTTGTCTTTATCTACTAGAGTAAATTTATCTTTAGAAATTGAAGCTGTTTTGCAACATTTTAAACAACATGGCCCATTACCTTTATCACCAAACTTCAAAAAATTACAAACCTCAGGTAATAATTTCCCTACTTGGGAACAAGAAACTCATTTGGACAGGATACTGGGGTGGCTGAACGCGACCACATGTTTATTGGATCCGTGTCCCTCCTGGTTGGTGCTGGCCTCCCAGAAGTTTACGCGAGGCTGGCTCCAGGTGATTATCAACGCTTCCTTGAGTGAGAGTGTCTTGCCATCCGCCTTGAAAGAGGCGGTGGTGAGGCCCCTCCTCAAGAAGCCCTCTCTGGATCCAGCTGTTTTGGCTAACTACCGTCCGGTCTCCAACCTTCCCTTTTTGGCGAAGGTTGTTGAGAGTGTGGTGGCGTGACAGCTTCCTGGGTACCTGGATGAAGCTGTCTATCTGGATCCGCTCCAGTCCAGCTTCAGGCCTGGGCACAGCATGGAAACGGCATTGGTCGCGTTGGTGGATGATCTCTGGAGGGCTTGGGATAGGGGTTGCTCCTCTATCCTGGTCCTGTTAGATCTCTCAGCGGCTTTTGATACCATCGACCATGGTATCCTGCTGCGCCGGTTGGAGAGGTTGGGAGTGGGGGGCACAGTTTTGCGGTGGTTCTCCTATCTCTCCGACCAGTCGCAGTTGGTGTTGGCAGGGGGACAGAGGTCGACCCCGAGGTGCCTTGTTTGTGGGGTGCCGCAGGGGTCGGTCCTCTCGCCCCTTCTGTTCAACATTTATGTGAAGCCGTTGGGTGAGATCATCTGTGGCTTTGAGGTGGAGTTCCATCAGTATGCTGATGATACTCAGCTGTACGTCTCCACCCCAGGCCATCCCAATGATGCCTTTGAAGTGATGTCCCGGTGCCTGGAGGCCGTGCGGATCTGGATGGGGTGTAACAGGCTTCGATTCAACCCTTCCAAGACCGAGTGGCTATGGCTTCCGGCGTCCCGATATAGCCAGCTGGTGCCATCGCTGGCTATTGGGGGCGAGTTATTGGCCCCCACGGACAGGGCTTGCAACTTGGGCGTCCTCCTGGATGCACGGCTGTCTTTAGAAGAGCATATGACGGCTGTGGCCAGGGGGCTTTTTATCAGGTTCGCCTGATTCGCCAGTTGTGTCCCTTTCTGAATCGGGACTCCTTACGCACAGTCACTCAGGCACTCGTCAGCACTCGTCAGCCTGGACTACTGCAATGCTCTCTACATGGGTTCCCCTTGAGGAGCACCTGGAGGCTCCAATTGGTGCAGAATGCAGCCGCGCGGGGGATTATGGGAGCAAGGGGGCACCAAAATGGGGTGTCCAAAATGTGACACCTCTC
Organism: Pantherophis guttatus; assembly: GCF_059756535.1. Classification (NCBI taxonomy): domain Eukaryota; kingdom Metazoa; phylum Chordata; class Lepidosauria; order Squamata; family Colubridae; genus Pantherophis; species Pantherophis guttatus. Next base: position 68,761,266 of record NC_142066.1, on the reverse strand, counting down.
CTGTGTGAGCTGCATTGGCTTCCAGTGGTCTTCTGGGTGCGCTTCAAGGTGTTGGTCACCACCTTTAAAGCGTTCCATGGCATAGAACCTGGGTATTTGCGGGACCGCCTTCTGCCGCCAATAGCCTCCCACCGACCAGTATGCTCCCACAGAGAGGGACTCCTCAGGGTACCATCAGCCAGGCAATGTCGGCTGGCGACCCCAGGGGAGGACCTTCTCTGTGGCAGCTCCTGCCCTCTGGAACAATTTGCCGCCGGAGATACGAAGGATATTGGATCTCCGGGTCTTTCTCCGTGCCCTAAAAACTTTTCCATCAAGCAGGGCTGGCGTGAAACCCCCTCCCTTTTCTAGCTTTTTTAGTTTTTAAAATTGTCAATGGGTTTTAGTTTGAATGTTTTAAATTTTGGGGCCAAAGTCATGAAATTCTTTTAAAAATTTTAAATTTTGTATTGGTATGTGTTTTAGTTTTGGCTTTGCACTGCCCTGTGTCCATTAGGAGAAGGACGGTATACAAATTGAATAAAATAAATAAATAAATAAAATACATCTTTTAAGAGAAGGCACATTTCTTATAATTGAATCTCCCCCTAATAAACCTTGGTCATCTGACTTAACTTTTTTTCACAATAGTGTTTATGCCACTCTTATGTCAACTTTAGAAAGTGATATTGTTCATTCTATACCTACAGGATTTACTGCACAAGAAGTATGGCAATACTTACAAAAACATTACAACAAACCCTCGCCTGCCACTATCGCTACTCTTGCCAGTAACTTTTATAACACCATATATAAATCTGGCACATCTATGGCCAAACTTCTTTTCCATCTCGAATCCATGCGAAAACAACTGATTCAATGCAATCATCCTGTACCTGAAACTGCCATGATTGGTATCATTTTCAATTCTATTAAACACATCCCTGGTTGGTCAGGGTTCATTAATAGTCTCCATTCCTTACCCCTCCACATGTACACTGTCGCTGAAATCAAATCCAAATTAATAGATGAAGATAGAAGACTCTATCATACTATACGTTGGCCACCCCAACGATGCCCTTGAAGTGATGTCCCAGTGCCTGGAGGCTGTGCGGATCTGGATGGGGAGGAACAGGCTCAGGCTCAACCCTTCCAAGACTGAGTGGCTGTGGCTCCCGGCATCCCGATATAGTCAGTTGACTCCATCACTGACTATTGGGGGCGAGTCTTTGGCCCCCACTGAAAGGGCTCGCAATCTGGGAGTCCTCCTGGATAGGCAGCTGTCTTTGGAGGAACATCTGACGGCTGTTACCAGGGGGACCTTTTATCAGGTTCGCCTGATTCGCCAGTTGCGGCCCTTTCTTGATCGGGATTCCCTGTGCACAGTCACTCATGCCCTCGTCACCTCTCGCCTTGACTACTGTAACGCTCTCTACATGGGGCTCCCCTTGAAGAGCACCCGGAGGCTCCAGCTGGTCCAGAATGCAGCAGCGCGGGTAGTGATGGGAGCAACATGGCGCTCTCATGTAACACCACTCCTGCGCGAGCTGCACTGGCTCCCGGTGGTCTTCCGGGTGCGCTTCAAGGTGTTGGTTATCACCTTTAAAGCGCTCCATGGCATAGGGCCTAGCTATCTCCGAGACCGCCTACTGCTACCGATGACCTCCCATCGACCCGTGCGCTCCCACAGAGAGGGCCTCCTCAGGGTGCCATCAGCCAAACAATGTAGGCTGGTGGCCCCCAGGGGGAGGGCTTTCTCTGTGGGGGCTCCCACCCTCTGGAATCAGTTGCCCCCGGAGATAAGAAGAATCCAGGACCTCAATGCCTTCCGTCGTTCCCTGAAAACCTATCTTTTCCAGCAAGCCGGGTTGGCTTAAGAAGAAATTTTAAAACTTTTAAATCCTTTTAATTAGTCTGTGATTTTTAATTTTTTGGGCCAAATTTTATATATATTTTTAAATGTTTTAATATTTGTATTCTATGTTTTTTATCTTGGCTGTACACCGCCCTGAGTCCTCAGGGAGAAGGGCGGTATATAAATTCGAAATTAAATTAAATTAAATTAAATACTGATAGATACCCTACTTCTTTTGACCACCCTTTTTACCCTAAACATGATTCCCATCCTTCACATTCTTCACACAAACCCTTCTACCAAAACTGAAAGAAACACCCCTCTCAATATCAAAATAATTATAATTATTGTAACTATAGAGGACATTATCATACCTACAACTCCCATCCTCCACACGGTGACAACACCACCCATACTCATGATACAAGGGGATACACCCCTACAGACAAGACTAACAAAAGAAATCACACTATCAAAGAACATACTGAGCCCACCATCAAGGAACTGAATGACCCTAGTTCAGTTGCTCTAACATCTGTAGTCATGAAAACCTTTGAAAGGCTAGTACTGTCCCACTTGAAAACCATCACGGATCCGCTGTTAGACCCCTTGCAATTTGCAAGCAAGCAAATAGATCAACAGATGATGCTGTTAATATGGCTCTGCACTACATCCTACAACATCTTGAATCTCCAAAGACCTATGCAAGGGTCCTCTTTGTAGTTTTAGTTCAGCATTCAATACCAACCCAACAAGACAGACACAGACTTCAGAGGATAATTAGAACTGCAGAAAAAACAATTACTACCAACCTGCCTTCTATTGAGGACCTCTATACTGCACGAGTCAAAAAGCATCCGAATCTGGACGTAAACTGTTTCAACTCCTACCCTCAAAACGACGCTATAGAGCACTGCACACTACAACAATTAGACACAAGAACAGTTTTACAGTTTTTTCCCGAATGCCATCACTCTGCTAAACAAATAATTCCCTCAACACTGTCTAATCATTTACTTATAAGTCTGCACTACTATTAATCTTCTCATTGTTCCCACCACCCATCTCCTTCCACTTATGACTGTATGACTGTAATTTTGTTGCTTGTATCCTTACAATTTATATTGATATTGTTTCCTGGTTGCTTATTTGTACCCTATGATTATCATTAAGTGTTGTACCTTATGATTCTTGACAAATGTATCTTTTCTTTTTATGTACACTTGAGAGCATATGCACCAAGACAAATTCTTTGTGTGTCCAATCACACTTGGCCAATAAAAAATTCTATTCTATTCTATTCTATTCTATTCTATTCTAGTCTAGTCTAGTCTAGTCTAGTCTAGTCTAGTCTAGTCTAGTCTAGTCTAGTCTAGTCTAGTCTATTCGTAAAAACACATGCTGAAATATTTTGATGTGGATAATTAATACTGTGAAATATCTTTATTACTGGAAAAAACTCTCATATTTCCAAAAGATCTGAGAATTATGCTTTGCTTATCCTTACAATTATTTTTATTTTAATGGAAAGAAAGTTTCAGCAGGAATGGTTGATTAAAATCTTCTAATTTATTGTCAATAGTTCTTTCTCATTTAGATAAAATGTTGTTCCCTTTGTCCAAATTCAGATAGGACTAGAGGACAAGAGTAACAACTTCAGGTAGTTCCTCGATTTACAACTGTAATGGAGAAGAAGTCATGTAATTATTAAGTAAGGCATCCAGAGATCACCTCATTTAACAATCCCAATCACTTCTCTCTCCATTGCAGTCATTAAGCAAACAGACCCATGCTGTAGCACCTTCACAGCTCACAGATGCTCTGTTTTGGCTCTGCTGGGTTCCTGCAAGCCTTGGGTTTGCTCTTCTGTTTCATTGGGTCCTATACTTCCTCCCCACCCTCTTTCACAGCTCAGTCATTTACCTAGTCTGTTGATCTCCCTGAAGCATAAATAAAATAAATAGATTTCCAGATTCCAGTTATTTTGCAGATAGCAATGGAAAAGCAGTGTATTGCGTGGACAAGAGTATCATTTTATTTAGAGTAAATATTTTTATTTATTTTATTTTTATTTTAACAGAATAACAGTTTTGGAAGGGGCCTTGGTGGTCTTCAAGTCCTATATCCCTGCTCAAGCAGGAAAACCTATACCATTTCAGACAAATGGTTGTCCAATCTCCTCTTGAAAAACTTCAGGATTGGAGCACCCACAATTTCTGGAGGCATGTTCTTCAACTGATTTTATTTTATTTATTTTATTACATTTTTATTTATATCTCGTCTTTATTATTTTTACAAATAATTCAAGGTGGTGAATATATCCATTTTCTTTTCATTTTCTCCACAACAACACCTTTGTGAATTGGCTAAGACAGAGTAACTGGCCCAAGGTCACCCAGCTGGCTTTGATACCTAAGGTGGGACTTAAATTCAGAGTTTCCTCTAGCCAAATGCCTCAAAGTTGCACCCAGAGGAAAGTCAGATTTATTCCTTCTCATTTATAAAATCTCTATATGAGGAAATGGCATTTTAAACTCAGGTTAATGATGCAGCTTTTTTCTGTTCTAAAGGGAAATTCTAAAGGAATTTTTCTTCATTTCTGTAAATCTCAAAAGTAATATGTTACTCTTGATACTCAAGCAGTAACATGGATAATGGATAATGACATGGATAATGTCAAAATCAAATTTTTAAAAACCAGATTTTTTTCCTTTAACTTTCATTTAGGCTATTTATCATTTAGGTTTTACTAAATACGGTTTCTAGCCATTTTGAATCCAAGCTTGCATGCAATTTATAGATTAAAATTGCTTTACCAGCTGAATTAGTGAAAATACAATCAATAGTTCTAAACTAATATTATACTTTTATCATTTTGGAAATTTATTTTATTCTGACTTTACCCTGTAGATTCATTTGGGTACTGCTTTTCTTGGGTAGTAGTGGGAGTTTCCACAGAACATACCTGATATACTCTATTTTCTATAATTGTTTAGCACAAAGTCATGTAGTCAATTATTTGTGATTTTTCAATAATAGGTGAAGCAGAATGACTTATTTACTAAAAAAAATAAGCTGAAATTTATATTGAAAAGGACAACCAGACATTGGCAAGCGGGCCATTTCTGGCCTCCGTAGGGCCTCGGGCATGGGGGGCATTTTCACCCTCCCCAGACTCCTAGAAAGGCTCTGGAGGCTGAGGAGAGAGAAAAACGGACCTTCCCCACCTCCCCCCGAGGTCCTTCTGAGGCAGGAAACAGCCTGTTTCCCTACTTCTGGTGGGCCCACAAGGCCTGAAAATCAGCTGGCCGGTGTTGTGGCTCCGTTACCTGAGCCTGTGTCATCGGCAGGAGAGGACTCCGAGAGTGAAGGAGAGGAATTGGCAAGGCCTCCCTCTCCAGGACCCTCCTCTCTGGCAATGCCTTTGGTGTCCGCCAAAGGGCAAGAGATAGGGCTGAGGCCGAGCATGTCCACACAGCCACAGATGGACAGTGATGAGGGAAATGAGTCTTGGCTGGATCTTCGGCAGCGTCGCACAGATAAGCGCGCGCAACAGAAGAAAAGGTGTGCCAGAGATTAAGCTGAGTCACTGGACCACACCCCACAGGGTATAAAAGGGGGTGAGGTGGCCATTCAGACTCTGTGACGGACAAAACTACTATCAAGTCACATTGCATCTTTGGAAACAACATTATCGGCCTTGGATTTACTTTACGAACTGGGCAATTCTTGACTGTGTGTATTTTGTTTTTGAGTAAAGTTCTTGGCAAGCAGCTACTGGGTTGCTGCCAAGCTTCTTATCGGAAGAATTGGTTGTCTGCCAGTTTATTTAACCCCCGGCTGTCTGTTGTGTGCATGTGTGAGATGGGGACAGAACAGCCAGCGTGCGCATATGCACCAGAGCTGAGCTCACGTGCCCACCGATATGGCTACGTGTGCCACCTGTGGCATGCATGCCATAGATTCGCCATCACGGGCCCAGGTCCTTGGAAAGGATGATGGTGATATTTAATTGTATTTTATTATTTTTTATAAACAAGTCAAGGTAGAGAACATACCTAATGTTTCCTCTTTCTATTTTCCCACAATAACAATACTGTGAAGTGGATTAAGATGAGAGTGAATGACTGGCACAAAGTTGTTCAACCTGCTTTCATGGCTAAAGTGGGATTAGACAAGTGGTGGGATTCAGCCAGTTCGCACCACTTCGGGAGAACTGGTTGTTAACTTTCTGAGTAGTTTGGCAAACTGGTTGTTGGAAGAAATCATTAGGGCAGAGAACCGGTTGTTAAATTGCTTGAATCCCACCACTGGATTACACTTGGTTTCTAGCCTGGTGCCTTAACCAACTATACCAAACTATCTCTCTTAGTTGTTATCAATAGGCAAATGATAGGTAGCCATATTTCTCCTTTCCTGTGAATTTGGATCTCTAGGGCGTCTGAGTATTTCCAGACTATAAAGAAGTAGATATGGAAAGAAATGAAACTAAAAATAAAGCTGGACTTCCAAATTTTAAAAATATGCCTATTAGAGGTGGAATTACACTCTTCCTTAAATACAATGTTTGCAATTTGGATATACAAATGCATACAGCATAAAAGCTAAATAGCCATAGCATAAAGCATCAGGAAAAGGTGATTATTTTATCATTAAAAAAAAAAAAATCTCAAGTACATCCCTGCCTATTAGAGGGGAATACTGGTTTTAATTACTTATGTCTAGCAATATCAAGGTTAGATGATTGCATTCTGCTCTTTATGGCTCAGTCCTTCAAGGGATTCAGAATGTTCTATAATGCTGTAGTACAGCACGGCTGTGCTAACTACATCCAAACTTAAGGTCTGCCTGTGCCAGAATGATCTACTGCACTCCTACAGCCTCAGTAGGCACCTGTTGTGTCAATGAAACAAACAGTTCTGATTTCCTTTTCTTTTCTTTTCTTTTTTGAGGTAGAATCCATTTTATGGAATAAATTGTCATTGGAACTGAAATAAAACTTCCTCATTTTAATTCAGAGAAATGCTAAAATATATTTATTCACATAAATATTTCTAAAGTTTTCTAAAGTTTTAGAGTCTTAAAAGTTTTCTAAAGTTTTAAGAGTTTTAAAATTGTGCTTATAACTTTAATGATTGATATTTGCTTTTATTGAAGTCTGTATTTATTGACTTTTATTGTACTTTTTTAAGGGGAAGGTATGTGTCATAAGGAATTTCTAAACAAGTAAAACAACCCCAGATAAATTACTTCCAGAAAAGGAGTTTGCAGATAGGCAGTGAACCTTCAATAGCTCTTTTATGCATGTTTTATGCATGTATTACACATAAAAAACATTTATCAATATGTAGAGTAGAAAACAATAGATGTAATGACTTTTTCTCAACAACATATTAACTATAAAACAAACAAGGTTGCCTTTGTAAAATGTTAATTATAAATTGTTTTGGAACTAGAATTATAATTTATTATTTTTTTATTTATATAACACATCTCATTACACACACACACACACACACACACACACACACACACACACACATACACATACACACAGAGATTTTTTTAAAAAATCAGGAGAAACCTGATAGTATCTTTTCCAAAAAGGGAAGGGAAGGGGGAATCCTTGTTTTTCTTTAATATATTCTATTAGTATAGTCCTGAGCTTTGAACTGTTTCTTCAGCCCTCTTTGTATTTTTACTTCTTCATATTTTTACTCCTTCACATGTAAGGATTAGGCGTTACTGTTTATTATACAGAATTGAAAACAGAATGATGAGTGCAGCTAAATTCTATGGGTTGGGACATTGTATATGCATGAATTTAATATTTATAGGTCACATTAGCATGGCTGTTGCAAGTTAACATTTTTAACAGTAAGGATCTCTTAACACATGTTGTTTGTTTGCTAGATATTACCCTGAAGGGTCTTCTACAGCTGTAACATAATTAGAGACTAACAGGATTATTTAGAAAACACACCATAATGCTTTCAATGCCCTTCTGAAAAAAAGGATATATTAATAGATTCTTTAGTAGAATCCCTTATGGGCCATTAGGTATATAAAAAGTAAAGGCTATCAACTAATTGCAATTAGTAATTGCTAAAGCTTTGAAACTACCTTTTGATTTATGGTTACATTTAAAATTTATTGAAGTGAAATGAAATTATTTATGGGACAGGATACTTACCAGAAGTTACTCATTTCACATACGGTTAAGCTTTACTGGGCTTAAATGCAGTAAGCAGGCTTCCTTTTGCAAAAGTCTAACATACTTCATTTCAGGTGTAAGAAACTTTAGAAACCTGTATTAAGAGTACAGCAGACACACTAAATAACAAAGGTGAGCTAGTTTAGGTAATTAAGATGGCCAGACAACCATTTATTTATTTGTTTAGCATATCTTTTTAGCCACCACCTGTCACAAATATATGACTCTTGGCAACATACAAAACAACTACAGTTAAAATTCCTTAGTAATCTAAAAACAATTAAAAAAAAAACCCAAGATATAAAGATATAAAACCCACGAAATATCTTAATCTTTAAGCAGAATCTTCCTGGAATCCTCAAAGCTGGTGAAAAAGCCATGTCTTAATAGTCTTCTGGAAGGTTAACAAAGATGTCAGGCTAACCACATCTTAAAGGGAATGAGTGTGGGGATCAGAGGAGAAAAGGCATGCCACCAAATCAGACCTACAGCATGCTTCTTCTGACTGACCTGAGCAGAAGATGTAATCACGAAAAGATGGTCCTTCAAATAACCTGGTCCCAAGCTTTATAGGGCTTTAAAAATCAAAAACAGTATCTTGGATTCCACCTGGAAACAAACTAGCAACCAAAAGAAAACAACCATTAACAGAAGGATAGAATCAAGATCATGTGAAGTGTTAATACGCCTTTATAATGTGTTGATAAGACCATTGGAATATTGCATCCAGTATAATTACCATGATATAAAAAAGATGTTGAGACTCTAGAACGAGGGCAGAGAAGAGCAACAAAGATGATTAAGGGATTGGAACTAAATCATATGAAAACAGTTGAAAGAATAGGTTATGTCTAGTTTAATGAAAAGAAGGACTCAGGGTGATAAGATAGCAGTGTTCCAGTATCTAAGGTATTGCCATAAAGCAGAGAGGGTTAACTTATTCTGCAAAGCACCTGAAGGCAGGACAAAAAGCAATGGATGGGAACTAATCAAGGAGAGAAACAATTTAGAATTAAGGAAAAATTTCCTGAACAATTAGTATATCAACTTGCCTCCAGAAGTTGCGGGTGCTCCAACACTGGAGGTTTTAAAGAAGAGATTGATTGGACAACTATTTGTCTGAAATGGTATGGGTTTCTTGCTTGAGCAGGTGTTGTACTAGAAGACTCCAAGATCCTTTGCAACTCTGTTATTCTGTTATTCTCAATATACCTTGTGTATTGAGCTGTAATATGTGCCTTTCCAGATGCACACATCATTATCTGTGCAGCCATATTCTGCTCCGTCTAGATTGTGTTACACTAATCTATTGTGGAGATGATCAGGAAGATAGTGACTGTGATCTCATGGTCCAGGAAGGGGCATAATTGGTACACACAACAAAATTGTGCAAACAACCTCCTAGTCATGACTGCTTAAACAGAAATTGTGAGTCTAGATGGACCTCCAGAATGCACATCATTTTTTTTCTGAGAAAAGTCCCAGAATCAGAGCTATTCAATCTTGCCAACTGAAGTATATTATTCTCAATCCAAACCCCTACAGTCTTGAGGGACTGGGACAAGACATGAACTTAGTTCTTCAGGGATAGATATATAACTGAATTTCAGTTTACCAGGGTGGTGATGCATCACTTCAGGATGAAGGGTGATCTTATCCAAAAATTTCATGTAGTTATTAAATAGGAGTGGAATAGAGTGGAGTGGAACCCACTGAATAGGGGTTCCAGTTAACACAACTGGTAGTGCCTTGAAGAAAGGAAGTCAACAAACTCAATATAGTGATTCAGAAAGATACCATGATCAATAGTTTTAAAGACTGCCCAGAAGCCAAGAAGAGATTCCAATTCCAATTCCAACCAGAGATAATCTAAATGTGTGACCAATGTCACCCTGTTCCATGTCAAGGTATCAAATGAAGAGGGTCCAGATAATCTGCTTATCCAGATTATCTGCCTGCTGAAACTGCATAATCTCCTTTGCCACAACCTTCTTGAAAAAGTAGGGGGAGGTTCAATTCTTATTGAAAATAGTTCAGTACAGTAAGATCCAGCAATCTGGTTAAATCAAAATATCCTTAAAGTAGGGCTGAACAGCCCCTTCTTTCAAAGTAGAATTAACCATTAGGATCCAACGACATGACTACCCTACCCTTAACTAGCTGGGGGGATGGGACATGGATCTAATGAGCAAGTGGTTGAGTGATAAGGATCCTGTCCATTTCCTCAGGCATAACAGGATCAAAATGTTCCCAGTTATTCAGACAAGACTGTACTCCAGTCATATCCTGAGGACCTATACTAAATCTGGCTTCCAAATTGCAACAAATGTGAACAATTTTGTCTGACAGATGCTCCTCCACATGGCCTTGTAGATAGATCTTTGAGTACTCCTTCCCCAGGAGGATTTGGGTCACTTTAAACAAACACTGATTGGCTATTTGCATCTGCAATAAGGGCAGAGAAGTACTGCTGCTTTGCTGCCTTGATCATTATGAGATAAGCCTTAATAGTGATTCTTAATCTGTTTGGTAGAGCTGTTCCTTGTCATCCTCCAGTAGCGCTCTGAATATCTCTATTTTCATTTTATATTTCTCAAACCTTCCTGAATCAGAGAGAGTGGCAGAATCCATGACATGAGAGAGGTTGCATGGGCGTGATCCTATACAGAGACTGTGAGTGGCCCCAAATAACCTAATTGGCTTCCATGCATAAGGCAGATCAAGAACTCACCATTTCTTGGTTTCTAGTCGAACAACTTAACCAATACCAGACAAATGCTATTTATCCTTTAACATAGAAATTGATAGCAAGTCATCCTGATTATCCAACTTCATGCCATTTTTTAATAAAGCAATTTCTTTTCATCTTTCACCAACCTACTTTACAAAAAAAGTTAAAATTGAAGTGTAAAAATCTTGATTAAGATTTCAGAAATTCATCCCATTTTCCATCCAGTCATCATTCCTCAAGGAAGAAATTTGTATTAATCATCTCCTGTATCTATAATTGTTCACTTCCTGCATACTTTTCTAAATTTATTTAGTAAATATACAGTGTATAGCACATGTCTTGTCTAGAGGTGACTCTGGGCAGCTTACAACCATAAAAACAAGCTAAAATATTAAATCAGTAAGTAATTCTAAAACTGATTTAAAATTAGCAAGATGGGAAGGGGAAAAGATGTACACAGGGAGTAAACCAGATTGACATGCCCCCATTGGGGACCCGATCCAGTTGGCAGAGTCAGTCTTTAGGCCCTTCAGGAAGGCCAAAAGAGTGTGTGTGGATCTCACCTTGAGGCAGATGTTCCAAAGGATGGAAGTCATGGCAGAAAAACTAAATGAATGTTTTTCATATATTCTAGATTCAATAATCCCTTTCTATATGAAGTTTTTTTACTAATTTTTTTTTGTCATGTGCCTTTACATTTCTGCACATGCCTAAAATTGGATGCATCCTTTTTCTTAGATTGTGCTGTAAAACCCAATGTAAATTTCTTTGGAACTGCAGTTGAAGCAGGTTAATAAAGTAGGGCAAACCAACTTTCAAGGAAACTTTTCTCCCATCTTTTTTGTAAAAGCAGAAAACGCTTGATTATTTTCCAAGATTCTTCCAATTGCCCAGAATGGTGTTTCAGATGCTTATTCAGCAGATGAAAAAAGCACATTAATTAAATAAATTTTCATTCAATATCAACTGATTTCAATTGCAAATTGCCTTTTACACTAATATCTTTTGTACTGCCTCCAGTGGATTTAAAAAACAATTATCTTCAAAAACATTCCTCTGAGAAGTTCCTAAGGAGCTAATCTGAGAAATGCCTGCCACAGGGACATCTTGTTCCTTTCAGAAAAGGAGGAAATAGTGCATTTACTAACAGCTGTAATGCTAATGTAGGTTATCTTGAGATTTTGTAGTAAAAAGTGGGTTATTATTTGAAAGTTTGAGTACCTATGAAGTGTATAACAGATGAATGGAACAAAATGGACTGTTTAGCATGCTAAATAAAGCAAGAGAAGTTGGTTGTAATAATTTTCAGCAAAATGTTTGGACCCAGTAGTGAGTCCAAAGTTAAATAGTAATCATATTTAATTGTTGAGAATCAGAGCTAAGAGATGAAAAAAAAGATGGGAGAAAAAAGTCTGAATAAAAATTCAATCCTACAAAAATTTGATGAGTTAAAGATTAAGTGTAAGTCACTGGTGAAATCCATTTTTTTTTACTACCAGTTCTGTGGACGTGGCTTGGTGGGCGTGATGTGGCTTGGTGGGCATGGCTTGGTGGACATAGCAGGGGAAGGACACTGCAAAATCTCCATTCCCACCCCACTCCAGGAGAAGGATATTTCAAAATCTCCATTCCCATCCCACTCTGGGACCAATCAGAGGTGGTATTTGCCGGTTCTCTGAACTACTTAAAATTTCCGCTACCTGTTCTCCAGAACCTGTCAGAACCTACTGGATTTCACTCCAGTATAAGTATTTTTTTTTTTAAAAAAGAGAATATAAAATTGACTTGTTTGATCAGAGCTGAAATAATATTTCTATCGCATTCTGGAAATCCTTTATGGACTTTTTGTTGACCTTTGGACAGGAGAACAATTTTTGTATTTGTGAATGGATAAGGGGGCAAAGGTTATGAGAAGACATGAATCACATCTGTAATTTAAATGAAATTCTCAGAGATCATCAACAAGAGTTATTAATGCAGTCTCAGTGCTACACCCCAATTGAAAAGGATTTGGATAAACTGTTTTCTCCATGGTTTTCTGAATTTGTAGCCTCTCTACTTTATCAGCAGCATCACTCAGATTAGAGAGATATCTGAACAAAAATTGTCCAGAATTGTTTGTTTATGTACCAAGAAATGCATTGCACACACATGCAATAGTATAAGACACTAGCCAAAACATCAGAGATATTTTAACAGTTAATAAGGTGGCTGTAATTTCTGAGTGTATATACTAAGCAGTATATAGCACTGCTTAGGTTTTAAAAGGTAACCTCACTGGTGTATTCAGACTTCTATTAGTGACTTCAATGTGTTAGTTTAAATAATACAGGGCCTGGTGGCTCAGCAGACTGATAGCATTGTGATTAACACCAGCTGTCTGCAATTACTGTAAGTTCGAATCTCACCAGGCTCAAGGTTGACTCAGCCTTCCATCCTTTCTAAGGTAGGTAAATTGAGGACCCAGTTTGTTGGGGCAATAAGCTGACTTTGTAAAAATATACAAAAGTATGAAGGCTATTGCTTAATGCATTGTAAACCGCCCTGAGTCTCCGGAGAAGGGCGGCATATAAATCAAATTTAAAAAAATATATATCCATGAAAGTGGTCCGGAATGCTTAGTTGCTTCCTATCCAATAATATCCAATATTTTAGTGCCTTAAATACATAGAATCTAGTGATTATACAATTTAGTTTTTACATATTTTCAATCTTCTGTATTTTCCATCTGTATTTAAGACATGGGGGAGCTCAGTTATTGTTCATTTCATCCTTAGTGGCTTCAGACCCATTGTGACCACTGGCTTCTTTAAAAAAAAACAAAAAACTAAAAACAATAGTTGGAAAGTGTGTAGGTAAAAACAGCTAAGATACCGACTAATAAAGAAAATAACCTTTTAACTGCATGCAGCCCTGAAGAGATAGTTAGATTAATCATTTTTAATTCCAGGTTTGATCTAATGTAGGGGTGAGATTCAAAGTTTTTAACAACCAGTTCTGTGGGCATGGCTTGATGGTCATGTGATTGGATGGGCATGGCCAACTTGACATCACTCATGTTGAGGGGCGTCTTGCCCAGCCCTTCCCTTCCAGCCACTCCTTGTCATGCCTGGCCTCAACATATCTATAGTTCTGTAAAAATATTGTTCACCTTTTTTCAATTTTATTATCTGCATCTACATACTATAGATGTACATTTGCGAACCGGTAGGAAGATGAGTGAATCTCACCTCTTCCACAGATGTGACTGTAGGCATTGGTCAAGGTGGGTGGGGCGAGATAAGGAGTGAGGGGCGGGGCGGGGCCAGCAAGCAATTTAACAACTGGTTTGGCCGAAGTGGTACGAACTGGTTGAATCCTACCACTGGGCTAATGTGTTGGGCAAACTCACCATTTGTATAAAAAAGCATGCTTAGTTTTATTATATATTTCTATGTAGTGATTATATACATTTACAATCCATTGGCATGAGTGTGACAATGCTTTTTTAGGTACACATTTGGATGCCAGTGCTGAATGAGAATTTGATATATTTGCTTATAGATAATTTATATTTCTTCTAAACCATCAAGTACAGAAAATAATATGTTTAGAATCAATAGAATAATTGGGTAATGATCCTGGAAGTAGGAGCTTGAACTTCAAGACCTTCTTAATAATATAACTTGTGATGTGAAGGATTTTTCTTGGAATAATAAACAAGAAAAATCAGAACAAACTTAAATCCTTCAGGCATACTGTATAATTAAGTCACAAGAATATTTCTTTTATCTTTTTGCCTCTTATTTTTCCTTGTACTCTATGCTGTGATTAGAAACCTTGGGTCAGGTTTGTTACAAAATATCTTTTATCAGAATTCAATAAACTTATTTAAGCCATATTCTGCTGCACACAAGCAAAATAACATCATTTTGTACAGATATTAACAATTTACGATGCTAATCTGAAAGAAAAATCATGAATAGAAAAATGTTCAAAATAAATATTATATTTCAGCTTCAAGAGTCTTAGGATAACTGTTAATGAAGGTAGCATGAATCCGGTTTGGATGCCCCCATAAAAGGAACAATAAAAAACATGTACTTCTCCAGAAACACAGGGAGAGAATTTCCAGATTGGCCTATAATCAGTCTTAACCTGATTATGTCATCTGGATTGCTGTTTGAGTCAAGCAAAAATGGAACATTTAAAACACTTAATGAAGATGTGGGAAATCAGTAAGATATTATTATATTGTACCTAATATATATATCTGATTATACATTATATTATCAGTAGAGTAGTTGAGCACCTTCTTTGCCCGCTATGAAGTGAAAAGACCTGACCCTATAGCCCCAGCCCACCAGCCCTCCAACTCTCAGCCACTCACCTTGTACGAACACCAAGTGAGAGCTGTATTGAAAGCTGTGAACTCTAGTGAAGCTGCAGGTCCAGATGGGGTGCTGGGATAGTGGTAAAAACTTGTGCCAACCAACTAGCAGAGTTTCTAACAAGGATTTTTAATATCTCCTTGCAAACAGCCAGTGTTGCATCAGGCTTGAAAGAGCCACTATCATCCCAGTCCCGCAGAAAACAGCAATTAACAGCCTGAATGACTACAGACCTATTGCACTATCTGTAGTGATAAAGTGTTTGAGAGACTGGTTCTTCAACACCTAAGGTCATGCCTCCCACCAAATTTCAATCAATACCAGTTTGCCTACAGGGGTAAGAGGTCGACAGGTGATGCCATAGCTACTGCCCTACATTCTGTAATGAGTCATCTAGACCTTGATGATTTGAATAAAATGAGTATTGACTTCTTTTAGGATTTATTTCTCTCCATACATCTTGAATACCTATTTCTTCCGCCATTTTAAAGAACGTTTTTGGAAGCGTTTTTCTAGCTTTTTTACTTACTTTACTACTTTTGTAGTCCAATTCTGCATCTACAATTGCATTGAAATCTCCTACCACACAAATATTTTCATATTCTAATTCAGTAATTTTCTTATGCAGTTTTTCATAAAAAATTTCTTGTTTATAATTTGATGCACGTATTGCTACCAAAACTATTTGTTTATAATTCATTATTACCTCTACCATCAATATTCTTCGCTCTTCATCTGCATGAATTTGTCTTGCTTTTATTGTTTGTTTAATATATAGAACCATCTTTTCTTTTGTGCTAATGAGAAGTATAGTTCCTCAATTTTAGGATATTCCAATAATTTATTGCGTTGTTTTTTGATGTAGACCTCTTGAAGACAAATAAAATCTAATTTTAACTTTCCTAATTTGTTTAAAGGCCTTTTCCTTTTCATAGTAGAATTCAGTCAATTTATATTAATCAACAGTAGTTTTATTTCATCTTCCATAGTTTTACTTGTAGATAGGTTTTATTGTTCTGGTTGCTCTTATTTCACTCTGTTCTTTTGTCTTTGTACCTTCTTGTTCTGCTCTCTCCTTTAGTTCTGTTTCATCTTCTTTTTGTTGCACATTTCTTCCTCCTGATGCTTCTTCTATCTTCTATCTCCTCTCTCTTTCTTTTTTCTTCATATGATCCAAATTTCTCATCATAAAATTACTCAACTTTCTCTATAGTATCCAATCTATGCCTTTGATCCATCCAGGTCACCAGGGTTCCCTCAGGTATTAACCATCTGTAATTTACTACATGCTTAATTACTTGTCTTGTAAACAATTGATATTATTTTCTCATGTCTCTTACTCTTCTAGGGATTTGTTTCAGAAGTATTATTTCTCTTCCTTTATATTTCAATGGGTTATCTATTGCATTTCAAAGTATCTCTGTTCTTCTTGATAAATCTCACATGTACCTCTCTAGGTAATTTATTTCTTTAAGCATATCTTTTGTATATTCTAAATATTTCGTCTATTCCAGCAAGCATCTCTTGCTTGTTCCCCTCCATGGCTTCTGCCAACAGTCCTGCCATTATCCCTGCAAGGTTTCCCCCTTTTTCTTCCACAATATTCTGGAATCTCAAGAAGTATTCAGATTTATCCATCTCCAACGTGATTACTGTTCTCTCAAGATTTTTGTCTGCCTGTGTAAGTCTATTATCCATTTCTTCCACTTTCTTCTCTGTTCTGATTTCTCTTCTATTTTCTGCACCCTTTGTTCATTTTTAATTATTGTTTGTTGTCCATTTTATCATCCATCTTTTCCATTCTTTCTTTCATGTCTTCAAAATGTTTTGTTGTGGCTTCTTGAAATGTTTGGAGCATTAATTTCAATTCTGCTTGCATCATAGTCATCATGTTCATTTTACCTTGCTGCAACATGCTATCCAAAACTCTTTGACTTGCTGGGCTAGATGCAGCTGCTGATGCTGCTGATGAGGATGCTGAGGCATTTTTTTCTCCCTACTTTGCTTAAATTTGAAGTACTAGTCATTTCAAATAGTCTTGAGATCCTCAAAAAATGTAAAAAGAATAATCAGAAATAACAGAAATAATATTCTAATATTATCTCAATCCTCCACCAGTTTCCACTTAAAGAGTATTTTCACAAATCAAGCCACCACCAAAATCTCCAAATCGTTACAAACTTGCTATTATGTTGTCCAAAACACAGGAAAATAGAAAAAAAAGAAGAAACAAAGTTCCTTGTTAATCTTCATGTTCTTCAAACCCTAATTGCTTCTTCTCTTGATATATTTAATAAGTTTGTTAAATTTATAATCCACTTAGGCCCATTAGGCTCCAAAGTTCAAACACTCAAGTTCATAAATCACCCAAAAGAAAAAAATAATCCAGACAGGAAGGGGAAAAAAAGTTCTTTGCTATTTCCCAGCTTCTATTTACTTTATCTATTTAGTTTTCATCTAAACAGAAAGAGCTACACTGTTTAAAAAGTTACAGTGTTTCACTCTCTGTCTCTGCTGTCTCATAACAATTTGCTAGAGCAGGTGTTATTGTAACCAACAAGCTTATTTTCAGTCAAGGTCATACTTTCATTACTTTCACTTCTCTGCAGTTTTCTTCACTAGATGTCACTGTTGCTCTATTTCTCTCTTTTCTCTTTTGTTAGTTTAAATTACCATATTTTTCAGAGTATAAGATGCACACCCCAATGGGTGGAAACGTCTGTGTTCTTATACAAGTGAATATTGCATGGGGGGGGGAGGGATTGGTGCAGTGGCTGTCAGTTATTCTAGAATGGGCCACGGCAGCAAATAGGCCATAGCAAATGGGCTGTGGTGAATGGGCCACAGTGGCAAATGGGCTGCAGTGGCAAATGGGCCATGCTGAATGGACAGCCGTGAACAGGCCATGGAGGCGAATGGGCCATGGTGGTGAACGGGCTGCGGCAAATGGACCATATGAATACCGGATGGATGCTGGGAGGCAGAGGCAGATTTTTTTTCTTGTTTTCCTCCCCTAAAGCTAGGGGAGTCTTATAGTCAAGAGCGTCTTATAGTCTGAAAAATATGGTATATCATCTACTCCAAAGCTTTTTAAAAAGTTCCAGGGGTCCAAGTTTCATATTCCAAAAAGTTTTCAATTTAATCTATTTTGTATTTTAAATCCCCAGTCCGACTGGGCTATAGTTTCTTTTTGCATGAAGACTGATGCAAAGAATGATTTAAGCCAGGCTGCTTTCTCTCTACTGCCTGTTACTTCTTTGCCATCTTTTCTCTTTAGTGGATCAATTGTTTCCTTGACTTTTTTCTTGTTATTTATATGTTGAAAGAAACTTTTTAAATGATGCAAGTCTTTGTTCATTCTGAACCCTTGCTTTCCTGACTTCATCTTTGCAAATTTGGGCTATCTGCTGATATTTCTGCCTTAGTTATGTTTATGTTAGTTATGTTATATTTATAACATAACTTAATTATATTAGTTATATTTGTTAATTTGTTTTTTGTATAAACATTTGTAAATCAAAATCACTGCCTATATAGAACCTTCTCATTTAGTGTAAATTTCAGAGAGTAATCAAAATGATTGTTATAAAGTTTCCATTTCTGTTCTTCTTCATATATATTTATATAAGAAACCATTACAATTATGGGAGAAAACCAGTATATTTCAGATGTAGATCTACTTATGTCAGATAAACCTTCTTAACTACCTCAGAATCTCTACAGATACAAACTCTCTACAGATAATTGAATGATCTTAATGGTAATGTAGGACATTCTTGAAATACTCTGAGATCTTTCTGCTTTTTCTATCTCTTTTTACTGTTTCTGTTTATCTTGGGTAAATCTTCTATGTGGTCTAGGGTTGCAGATTTATTAAATCTGGATTGTATTAAATTGAAAACAAAACAAACTATAGCATAGTTTATTTTATTTAATCACAGTAGAAAAATTCCTTGATTATTTATTTTTAAGAGTTTGGCTCTGCTGAGCTCTGGGATCATTAAGGATTACTGGGAAGTACTCCAGATTTAGGAGATTGAATGTTTTACAGGTTTTGGAAAAGGTAGTAATATTAGAAATCACAATATGTTTAATTAGATTGATTTGGATTAAATGTTTTTCCTTTCCCAAATTTGGGAAATTATCCAAGTGAACAAATCCAGATTCATGTGGGATTTGATTTCTGCCCTTTTCTTGTGCTAGCTGATAAACTAACATCTTCCCATATGTATATGTCATTTAAGACTCACTCATATCTCCTTCTAACTTGTGATAGCCAAATTTCTATCTATTTCTATTTCTTCCCATTTCTTTTCAATAGGAAATTGCAGAACTTTCCACATTAGTACATTAAAATTAAAACTTCCCGATCTGAATTATTGTTAGCATGGTCCAAAGCAATGAAAAGAAATGTTTCTTCTTTCAGACCCGCAACTAGATAGATGTTTAGTAAATGTTTGTAGGACCATAGGAAGAGGGTGCAAAATCTTTGTCATGAATACCTAATACTTACTCATATCACCTTATTAGTCTCAGATATGTGAGCTCAGATACAGTGATTCCTATATTCTTAATAGTAATAAGTTAAGGCCAGAGACAACACCATTGATAGTTACTGTGTTTCCCTGAAAATACTACCTACCCCAAAAACAAGCCCTAGCTGTATTTTCATGCCTGCACCTAATATAAGCCCTAAACCAGAGGTGAAATCCATTTTTTTCCCTACTGGTTCTGTTGGCATGGCTTGGTGGGTGTGGCAGGGGAAAGATATTGCAAAATCTCCATTCCCACCCCACTCCAGGGGAAGGATACTGCAAAATCTCCATTTCCTTTCCTCCTGGGGGAAGGATATTGCAAAATCTCCATTCCCACCCCACTCTGGGGCCAGCCAGAGATAGTATTTGCTGGTTCTCCAAACTTACTCAAAATTTCTGCTACCAGGTCTCCAAAACCTGTTAGAACCTGCTGGATTTCATCCCTGCCCTAAAATAAGCCCTAGTTAAGCCCCATTCTCCGTCTGAGATGAGGTGCAGGCATAAAAATCAAGCTGGAGTAGGGGTGAGGGGGTGGAACTGCCTCCTTAGGACTGCCACAGCCAGACATCCCATGCCCTGACATCTGTCGGGCCACTGCCCAACTTCTTCTTCAACCGCTCATAGCAGGACACCATGTGACTTGTGCCAGTGCTGCCGCTAGAAGCAGAATGCCACAAGGCTCATCGCATTGGTGTTGCTGCTTGCATGTGTAATGGCACAACACACCACTCAGCCTCATGCCGTGAGTGGCGCATTGGAACTATGAGCCACATGGTGTCTGACCACAAATGGCTACAGAAGAAGTCAAGCAACAGCGCAACAGGTGTCAAGGCATGGGAGGTCTGGCTGCAGTGGTTCTAAGGTAAGTGAGTAAGACATCCCCCGAAAATAAGATGTGGTGCTTATTTTGAGATGAAAAGAAAATAAGACCAGGTCTTATTTTTGGGAAAACATGGTAAGAGAAAATATCTTGTGGCTAGCTCCCTAGAAGATCCAGCACATTCTGTAGTTTAGATAGAAAAAGCTATAATTAAGACCTAATATTCAGTGATATTAATATTACATCATGTAGTGGACTTTAGGAATAATTTTGAAAAGCTAGAAGAAGAGCCACAGGACCAAAAAAGTATGAGTCTAAGGCATAAATTTAATTCAGGAAAACTTCTCAGACTGACCTTTTCTGGGAGATAACTGGGCAGGTGCATTCAAATTTGCAGAATTTTGCTACTTAACCTTATAGTATTAGCAAACATAACTCTGGCTTCCTAGTCTGGTGTACCCTGAAAGGTTAATGTGTGATCATGAAAATATATCCCCAGTAATCTTTAGTGAACCCAGAGCTCATTAGAGCCAAACTCTTAAAAGTAAATAATTAAGTAATTTTTCTACTGTGAGTAAATAAGATAAGATCATTTGATGAATCTGGGGCTCTTTTAGGTCAACTAGTTCATAAAATCTTAATGAACAAATGCAGCTAGGGAGGACCTAAAAAAAATAAACACAGAGAGACACACATACACACACATCCTGTTCTGTTCCGTTTTGTTTTCCGTTTCCATGATATATTTTTAAAGTCACAATGCCCTAGAATGTTTTTTTACTATAAGGGATCCAGGTTTTTTGTTACACAACATAAGAAATACATTCAATGAAATATACTTAGTTTTGAAATGTTTGAACATACTCTCAAAAAGCAATTTTATATTTTACAGAGTTCTAGCCATAAGATAAAGTACATATCCAATTACACAGTTAAGTACAGTCATGAATAAATGAACAGCTAAGCCAAAAGGCAGAGTCCAAAATACAATAGAAATATGCAGCCTCTGTGTCCACATAATTGGTACCAAATTGAAAACAAACAAGAATAATAGCTAATATAGCAATCATGAAATATAAATATCTAGATGTCCTTCACGGGAATTATAAGCATAGTGATTCCTATAGAAATGTGCTTCATTATCTAGTCTTATTGAAATTACATGTGGTAGAATACTGTGCAATTACTAAACATGTGAATAATATATATTTGAGACTTACAGATATATTTGCATGAAACGAGAAACATGTAATTTTGAACCCTGTACAAACACATTTTGTTCTGGAAGTTATGCCAAACTATTCTGTAAAGGGTTGAAATTCACCAGAAACAAAATCCAGAATCTTTTTTTCATTGTTCTGGGTTTGAGCAAAAACAAAATCTGCTTGGATTGTGGAATGATTTATTGGGAAAGTAAGAAAGGTGTGTCTTGCTTCACCTTTACCTGCTTTATTTCAGCCATCATTTCAGATGTCTTAATGTGGTATATCTACTGGCCCGGCCCCAAAAACCTGCCTTCACTTTTCCTCCCTTTTTGCCCCCAAGCCCCAATGTCCTTGATTTTTTTCTGTTCTAATTTATCAAATATTGTCCATCCATTGATATGTTAGCAGAACTTTTTTTGTACAAGAGATTTATTGGTCTTTTAGAAGATAGGTACATGACTTTAGTTCTTCCTGTCATCTCAGCTGGAAAGGGCAATGGGACTGAGTAAATATTAAGATATTCTGCGTTACTGCAGAGAAAGGGAATAAGATTGCAGCCATGATGTTGAAGAACGAGATTAATCCTTTTGCTTTACAAGGACACATACATATTGCTTTACCCCCATTGTTGCCCTGATTAAGTCAGCCATCAGTACCTAAACTGCTTCAAATTTATATGTGATTGCAAGAAGGCTCTAATGCATCATTGTCATTAAAGCTGCTGATCTAATTGATTTGGGCAGCTAGCAAGACCATTTTGAAGTGTATACTCACTAAACTTGCAGCATATTTATCTATATAATGGTCTCAAATATAGAAAGCAGTCCTTCAATTTTTATCTCTATTTTCTTTTCTTTTTGGCCTTCATGTCCTTGGAAATGAATCAGGTTGAAGCTTATTCAGCACTGTAGATTGTTTGAAAATGTATCATTAACCAAACCAATTTACATGTTTTAATTATCTATTTTGGAACTATTTCAGCTAACATGCCTTGAGATATTTGACAGGTATCCATCTGTTATCTGAGTTTTCTTACTTCGAAGAGAAGTAAGTAGGAACCATAGAGTCAGTATACTGAGTTTATGCTACTGAGAATTAAACTATAATTAATCTATTTTATTTTTTGGGTAGAATTTTTAAATGGATCAAAATTGTTAAAACATGGTCATATCTCTATTCATATTTTGATAGTTAAATATTTTATAAATATAAAATATGTATATACTATGTGTGATTATATATGTATGTATACATCAACAACCGAACAATTCAACTGTTACTGCAAGAGGCATGATATATACCTTTATTTCTACTTATAGTACATGCACAATTTGAGTTTGTAGTACAATGCAAAATGATAAATATAGGTCGGTGTTTAATTTATGATTATGTACAGGGTGGTGTGGCGGCTCAGAGGTTAAGATGCTGGGCTAGTCCTCTGGAAAGCTCACAGCCCAGATTTGAGACCCAAGCTCCTGGCAATGGGATGAGTTCCCATCCTCCCCCCAGGTCCTGCCAACCTAGCAGTTCGAAAACATGCAAATGCAAATAGATAAATAGGTATCAATTCATTGGGAAGGTAACAGAGTTGTGTGATATCATGCTGGCCACATGACCACAGAAATGACTTTGGACAGTGCTAACTCAATGACTTTGAAATGGAGATGAACACTGCCCCCTATAGTCAGCAACGAGTAGTGAAGTAATATTTGTAGGGACTTCTTTACTTTTTACCTATGATTATGTACAGGAAACTTATAAACTGAAGAGACATGATTTACTGTTCAACCAAGAAGCTTAGTTGTTTAGTTTTAGCCAGGGATGGGGAATATCCAACTCATAAGGTGAATCTTTATAGCTGGTCAGTGGAGGATTGCTGTCATATCACCCGTCTCTGCAACCTGCATTTTCAAAACAGGAAAAATTAGAAGAAGCAAATGAACATGTTCGCAACTCTCTATCTTCAAGCTGAATCTCTCTGGAATTTTGTTTGGCTACACTTTTATCTTCTATAACTGGAAAAGTTAATGCAAAATTGAAATCAGAGGACTGGGTTGTCAAGCAGCTTCAGATGCATTCAAATCACAGTTCTCTTGTGCAGCCATCTGTGGCTATTTTTTTTCTCCAATGTAGTTCCTTGAAACAATATAGCATCTGACAGGAAAAGGTGATTTGTGACCCAAACTGCAATATCCCAGTAGTCATTGGGTTTCACAGAAGAACAGGTGAAAGGAAAGATGAAACCAGCTTACCCTGAAATACCACTTCAGAGAGTTGTTTTGAAATAATACATCTACTTTTTCTAGATCAAACTATTATACTTGGTCAACTTGAAGTCTGTTCTTGGCAGCTGAGGTAATAGATTACAAAGAAAAAGGAAAGCACATAGGAGAACAAACCTAGCTGAAGGAAAATCAGCATGAATACATCTATAAATAAAATAAAAATAAAGGTATAGTAAATCCTATCTTAATGTTGGTCTGAGGTAAACCAAATTAGAAAACCAAAGTTATGGATGCTAATACTACTTTCATTAAAAGGTTTTATAGAATTTTGCAAGTCTGAATGTGCCTCCCCTGTCTCCTTTTATTTTCAAGTGAACTCAAAAGGGTCAAGTCTGAATGCTTTTTCAAGTTATATTTCTAAACTGGACATCATTTTTATATCTGCCATCTTGGTTGTGGCTCTTCCTACACTTCCTCAAAATGTTTAATTTGCTGTTCTAGAGTGTAATAACCAAATCTTAAAAGCCTATCAGTTATTAACTGACCATCTATTAGAGTTTGCAGCTATCCAACTAGTACACAAGTAAATAATTCAGTAGGATTCATGTATAAAAGAAACTTCTTTATACTTTACATGCAGTAATATAAATCATAATGCATGTATACAATATCCATGCAGCAGAAGCCAGAATTCAGAATCCAGAAACACAGAATCTATATATTCACAGAAGCAATAACGTAAGGACAAACCAACTCTTTTATACATAACATTCAAGCTAAGCCATTCCCAGGCTCCAAACTGTCTGAGACACAAAACAGTCTCCATTGGCTGACTTGTTGCCATGTCTATTCCAATTCATGAACTCTTCTACACTGACATCATTTTACACAAAAAGCCTCCAGATAGGGTTATGTTATGGGATTTTTTTTCTTACACTTTGTCCTTTCCCAGGACTGAGTAATATCTTGTTTTGCCTCCTGCTTATTTTCTTCAAGGTTATCTATTTATTCCTTTACACTTTTAGATTTTGGATGGTATGCAACCTAAATGGTATTATAGAGAAACTATGATACAAAATATGCATTTCTTCATTCCATCTCCTGCTTGTAAGTCATGGCAGTTGACCGTTTGGGAAACAAAACCCTGAACTAAATGCTGTGCATTAATTTTATTTTTCATATGATATCATGGTCTCCAGGGAAGGGAAACAATTTGGTTTCTCACGAAGATGAGACTTTTGATTGGTTTTTTATACCATGTGGGGATCTGATATTCATCCAAAGCAAACTCCACATCTAGAGATCGGTTCTTTCAAAACTATGAAGGAAATCATGGAATGAACAGGAGCCAAAGGCGAAATGCTTCAGCCCTGATTGAATGGTTTCAGGAAAAAAATTCTGAGTAAGTGTATACAAAAATTGGAGCTCATTGGTGTCTATGAAAGGTGACACAAAGGAATAAAATTAAGAAACCTGAATTTTTACTTGTTAAACAATATATTAAATATATTAAACAATATTGCAGAGTTGACTAATTTCTTTGATTAATACAGTAACTGAGTTTTCTTGCTTACTTCTATGAGAAACATGGAGCAAGCAGAAAACACATAAAAGCATATGCTTCTAAAGACATCATTTTGGCTTTCCATAGCAAAACATTTAAGGGGTTTTGCAAGTGGAAAGGCAAGATGAAGGAAAAGGTAGGTTAAATTGTGGGAAATGATCTAATTTTGATATACGGAGAACAAACAAAAATCCAACAGGTTTTTTTTGGGGGGGGGCAGACGGAAGTAACTGTGTTTGAATGAAATTTATTTATTTAAGTAAAACCCTTGCAAGTCCCAAAATTAAAACTGGCACCGTAATGGGGGTTATATTGCACTAATGTATTGAGGAGACAAATGGACTAATAGTAAAGATTCAATAGCTATTAGCATTTAACCATTGTAATTTGATAAAACTTTCAAAGACAAACCTGTCATACTCCTACTTTTGCCCAAAGTAGTGAAAAATACTGCTGAAAGCCAACATATTCATAACTTTGGTGGGTTCTGAAAACTATGCTATTTCTTTTTTACTACTTATGCAGATTTATATTGATTTACTCAATAATTTTTGTTAAGTGACCAAGGTTCTAATTCATTTCACTACTATGTACAGTAGTGGGACTCATTTGTGAGTAAATATTCATATTTATTTATTTATTTATTTTATTTTATTAGATTTTTATACTGCCCTTCTCCTACTGGACTCAGGGCGGTGAACAGCCAAGAATAAAAACATCACATGCAAAATTTAAGATTAATTTTAAAAGAATTAAACAAGTTTTGGCCTAATATAAAATTTAAAACACCCCAACTAAAATCAATTAATAATTAAAAATATCTGGGGGAGGAGGCAAGCCAGCCCAGCTTGATGAAATAAAAAAGTTTTAAGGGCACGGCAAAAAGCACGGAGATCTGGGATCCTACGTATCTTCGGGGACGTTCCAGAGGACAGGTGCTGCCATGGAGAAGGCCCTCCCTCTGGGGTCGCCAGCCGACATTGCCTGGCCGATGACACCCTGAGGAGTCCCTCTCTGTGGGAGCGTACTGGCGGGTGGGAGGCTATCGGTGGCAGAAGGCGGTCCTGTAAGGGCCTAAGCCATGGAGTGCTTTAAAGGTGGTAACCAACACCTTGAAGTGCACCCGGAAGACCACCAGGAGCCAATGCAGCTCATGCAGGAGAGGTGTCACATGGGAGCGCCCCATTGCTCCCATAATCCCCCATGCGGCCGCATTCTGCACCAGTTGGAGCCTCCGGGTGCTCCTCAAGGGGAGCCCCATTTAGAGAGCATCCAGGCGAGAAGTGATGAGTGCCTGAATGACCGTGCATAAGGAGTCCCGATTCAGAAAGGGACGCAACTGGCGAATCAGGCGAACCTGATAAAAAGCCCCCCTGGCCACAGCTGTCATATGCTTTTCTAAAGACAGCCGTGCGTCCAGGAGGACGCCCAAGTTGCGAGCCCTCTCCGTTGGGGCCAGTAACTTGCCCCCAATAGCCAGTGATGGCACCAGCTGGCTATATCGGGACGCCGGAAGCCACAGCTACTCGGTCTTGGAAGGGTTGAGTTGGAGCCTATTTCTCCCCATCCAGACCCGGACGGCCTCCAGGCACCGGGACATCAGTTCAAGGGCATCATTGGGATGGCCTGGGATGGAGATGTACAGCTGAGTATCATCAGTGTACTGATGGAATTCCACCCCAAAACCATGGATGATCTCACCCAGCGGCTTCACATAAATGTTGAATGGGGGGGGGTGAGAGGACCGACCCCTGCGGCACCCCACAAACAAGGCACCTCGGGGTTGACCTCTGCCCTCCTGCCAACACTGATTGCAACTGGTCAGAGAGATAGGAGGAGAACCACCGTAAAATGGTGCCCCCCCACCCCTCCAACCGGTGCAGCATGATACCATGGTCGATGGTATCAAAAGCCACTGAGAGATCTAACAGGACTACGATAGAGGAACAACCCCTCTTCCGAGCCCTCCAGAGATCATCCACCAATGCGACCAATGCCGTTTCCGTGCTGTGCCCAGGCCTGAAGCCGGACTGGAGCGGATCTAGATAATTTGGATAAATTACTTATATGACTAAGTAATGTGTGATTATTATATATCATTTTGAAAATCATATAAAAATGATGGTTAGTAAGAGTTAAATAAATGACAAGAGAAAACAATTTTCTCAAAAATAGAGAAGCAAACAAAGTTATAACCAGTAACTAACATGTGTTTGTCAAAAACAGATCATGCCAAACAAATATTATTTCATTCTTTGACAAAGTGACTAAATTAGTGGATTAGTAAAATGATGTGGACATAATATACTTAGATTTCAGTAAATATTTGATAAAGTAGATCACAACTTCTTGGAAGCTAGAAAAATATGAGATAGACCACATCATCACCAGATGTGTTTGTAACTGACTGATATATTGTACTCAACGTGTAGTCCTCAGTGGAATTATATCAACACTGAGGGAAATAAACAGTGGGATATCCCAAGGTTCTGTTTTAGGCCCAGTGACCTTTAATATCTTCATAAATGCTTTAATATCTTCACAAATGCTTTAGATGAAGAAATAGAAGGGAAATTCATCAAATTTGCAGATGATACTAAGGTGTAAGGAATAGCCAACAACCCTCAAGTTCCAAAAAGATATTGAAAGACTTGAACATTGGGCCTTATCTGAATGAAATTCAGCATAGATAAAAGTAAAATTTTACACTTAGGCAAGAAAAAAATTGTATAGCTACAGATTAGGTGAAATTTGGCTCAATACCAGTAACTGTGCGAGGAATCTTGGAGTCGGTACAATAACTTAAATATGAGCAAGCAGCAGCCAAAAAAGCCAATGCAATCCTAGGCTACATTAATAGAGGATAGAATCAAGATCACATGAAGTTCTAGTACCATTTTACAAAGCCTTAGCAGGACATGCTTGTAATATTGCACCCAGTTCTTTTCATCACAATATTAAAAAAAGAAGCTGAGACACTGGTTAGGGGGCTAGGAACTAAAATATATGAAGAACGGTTACAGGAATTTGATATATCTAGCCTAATGAAAAGAAGGATTAGGGGAGACATGATAGAAGTGTTCCAACATTTGAGGGGTTCTTTCAAAGATGAGGGGGTTAACTTATTTTCCAAAGCATTAGAAGGCAAAACAAGAAACAATGGATGGAAACTAACCTAGGAGAGAAGCAGTATAGAACTAAGAAAATTCTAATGATGAGAGCAATCAACCAATGGAATAATTTACCTTCATCTCCATCAAAGGAGGTTTTAAGAAGTGTTTGGACAGCCATTTGTCTGGGATGGTATAGAGTCTCCTGCTTGAGCAGGGGGTTGGACTAGAAGACCTCCACGGTCCCTCCCAACTCTGTTATTCTATATTCTATCTCCTATGTTCAGGGCCGGATTTTCCTATAGGCTAACTAGGCTTCAGCCTAGGGCCTCAAGATCAAGAGGGGGCCTCAAGATCAAGAGGGCCCTACATTCAAATTGTTAACAAAATTAAAAATACACTTTCACTGTAGGTGAAAGGGCCTCATAAGTGGAATAGCCTAGGGCCTCTTTTCATCTAAATCTGGCCCTGCCTATGTTCTAGGTTCTTGAGTTCCTCTAGGAGATAATGCCCTGCCTCCTCTTTACATATTTTAAAATTGCTAAGAAAGATGGTAAGCTCAAAGTGATACTGTACTTTGCTGCCCGAACTATTTTTTGAAACTTGTATCCTTTAGGATGATACTTATTGTATTGCTTTTCTTTTATCTTTCTTGCAAAAAAGTACAGCTGGTTTCCAATAGATTTACAGAGTGTTTTATTATTATTATTATTAAAAAATGTATCACAAATACTATTGACTGGTGCTGGTTGATATGGGTGGCTGCCAGCATCCTAGGTATCAACCAAGTACCTTCTTAAGATGATGAAGATGATCCCCTGCAGTGCCTTTTCTTTTTGTTTTATTGTAAATGCCCATTCTGTATTTTACCATTTGCCCTTTTCATGAACACATGATACTTATCTTTATTTTCCTCCTCCAACATATCATTCTTTCTTAATTTAATGATTTGCTTCTTATTGCTCACTCCCATACAGAACGATGTAATTCAAATCCTCCATCCTCAGCATCTTTACTTTCAGAGTAAAGTACTTTAGTACTTTATCTATCTTCAAAGCCTTGATAGATAACTTTGAAAGAGTTGTCTTCCCATTACAGGAACTTTATAGATTTCAAATATGTAAAAATTCTTTCTTTCTTTAATTTATGAAGGGCTATATTGATCCCCAAATTTATAATTTAACAAGAGAACCATTTTCCAGAATGATATAGAGTCTCCTAGTTTTGCAGGGGGGTTGGACTAGAAGACCTCCTTCCAACTCTATTATTCTGTTATTTCTGTTAAAGGCACAGGTTAAGTCTGATAGACTGCATGATAACTGTGCATGAAATATGTGTAATTCATATAGGGTATTAGACCTAAAAGCCCATTGCCTACACACAAATTTTTCTTTGGAATTGGCAAAAGAATACGTCTTGTTTCTTCTGCCACTGGACAAGGGCAGAGTACTGAAACAAAGAAATGTAGTGTCTATTGGTCCTATAATATTATGTGTGGGATGCTTATAACTCTGTTCAGTATTATGTATTAATACTGCCTTCCATATGGCTTTCCCCCAAAATTTGGAAATCTTGTTCTATACTGCTGAAGTGAGAGTCAGACAGACCCTGAAATGGGTTTCTTGGAATCATCCATTTCCATTAACTCCAAAAGCACTGATTATACTACTGCTCAACACCAAAATGGAAAGTTGTGGTATTGGTTAGTTTCATATTCTGAAACATATTTATATTCTTCAAACTTATGTTTTGCATTGTTTGTTTTGTTCTAATTATAGTTGCAATAGTTGCCTCCTTATGTTGTTTTTCAGGTAATACATTTGAAGGGACATAATTATTAACTGAATTAAAACCAGAGAGAAGGAAAGTCTCCTACTGTCTTCAACAACATTTTGAGCATGTTTTCCAATATATATGGCAAATGATAGTATACTGCATTCTATCCAAGTAAGGCCCTTGGAATATTGTGTCCAGTTCTGGTCACTATGATACAAAACAGATGTTGTGATCCTAACAAGAGTGCAAAGAAGAACAGCAAAGATGATAAGTCTGGAGATTAAATTGTGTGATAAATGACTAAGGGGATTAGATATGTCTAGTCTGACAAAGATAAGGACTAGTGGCGGGGGGTGACATGATCAAATACTTGAAGGGAAGAAAGGATTGATTTAATCTCCAAAGGACAGGGTAGGACAAGAAGCAATGTGCAGAAGCTACTCAGAGGGATATCCAACCTGGAAATAAGGAAGAATTTCCTGATGGTTAGAACAGTTAGTGAAACAGCTTGCCTCCTGGAATTGTGGATGCTCCATCACTGGAGGTTTTCAAGAAAAGTTTGACAACTATTTGGGAGAGTATAAAGACTCCTGTTTTAGATAAGGGATTGAATTTGAAGACCTCCAAGGTCCCTTCCAGCCCTATGATTGTGTGATTCAAAGAAATTTAAAAAATACATACATCTTTATCTTTGTTCTTGTATAATTTGATTTGAATAAAAAATATAAAGATACATATAAAAGTCTGTGACCAGATTTGAAAGCTATATGGGAAAAATTTCCTTTGATATCTACTTAAAAGAGATGCATCTTTTAAGGAAATATTTACTGTAATTTATAAGCAGATATATATATATATATATGATTATCTTGTCTTTTCCTTGTTTTTGCTTTTGATTTGATGGATCAGTAATGTTGAATTCAGGAGCTACTTAATAATTAATAGTATTAAAGTAATAGATGAGAATGCTCAGAATGTTTTGATCACCTTGTTCTTTAATTATAGAAAGTAGATACGTTCCATAAGTTAGCCCATTTGAAGTATTTTGATTAGAAAATTGTTGCTCTATGATGCACCATTTCACTTGGTGAGAGTTTTAGTAGTTTATAGAAGATAGAATCTTCAATTGAATGAAAATAATGATTTATACTATATAGTTTTTTTGCAGAATCTTTGCTCCAAGTATCTTTTGGATTTGGTGGTGACGTAGACTTTCATTTTTTTTCTGTTGTGGCCACTGCCACCCCAAAGGAGAATGTCTGTAATCCAGTGATATAGCATATGTTGTGCCACCAGATTCAATAGCCAGCATTTACAATTAAAAGGATTTGTGGTGGCAGATCTGTAAAACCCGTGACTCCTGCCAGTTGGAAAACCTAATGACTGAACAAAAGTTGAGAATAGCAAACAATGTTTAAATATCAAAATAATGAAATAAAATTAGCAGGGTTTTAGATAGAAATACCGTGACATGGTGATGTATATAAATGCCCATATTATAACATATCTTTTTTGTCCCTTCTCTTCTTTGTCTTCTCTTTACAGCTTATGGCCAATGCTATCCTTTTTGTCAGTGTAAACTTGTATGGGGTCTTTGTAAGGATATTAACAGAGAGGGCGCAGAGAAAGGCCTTCCTTCAGGCCAGGAACTGCATAGAGGACAGACTGAAGCTGGAGGATGAAAATGAAAAACAGGTAAGTTAAAATATGTTTTTTTTTATCTTGTTCAACATCACAGTTGAATAAGAGTCTGATCTTTACAGAAACGTATTCATAAAGTGATAGCTTTATTCTTATAGTACCTTGTTGCCTTGCTTTTTATTGGTTATCAATAATGAAAACCCAACAGGCATTATGTTTTTTATATTTAACTTAATTTTAGATAAAGTAAAAAGCCCACAGAATTGTTTTGAATAAGGTAACACTTTTGTACATAATATAGTCATTTTAATTTGCAAAGTAGATTTCATAATCACACGTCTTATCTCAGAAGTATTAATATGAATGGAAGAAATAATTTAATAAAAAAAACAATCTACACTGTTGGGTTAAAACCTATTTTTAAATTTACACAATTTTCCATAAAACACTAAATAGATATTATGCATAAGATGTTATGCACTAGTCTTAAAGCAATTCAGCTGCATCAAGTTAATTGAGGTAAAATTATAAAGGAGGCAGCATAAGAATGGAGTTAAAGCTTGGCTATGGAGTTCACATCATATTTCATATAAAATATATCATCACTCCAAATCGTATTTATTACAGTATTGAGTTTCTTACTATTTTTATGTTGCTGTTTCATCTGGAACAGCATACAAGCTAATAAATAAATGTTTGACAATAAGCATATAATCTTTATTGTTTTATTATAGAACTTATTTAATAAAGCACATTTACAAACCACTCCTAATTGGAAAGAAGTAGCCAGTGGCAGATACTTACCATTCCACAACTAACTATAGTATGAAGAAACCATTCTAAAAGGATTTTCTTCTTTCAGAAACTGTCTCATTCTTATAAATGGAAATGAGATAAATACTACTACTACTACTACTACTACTACTACTACTAATAATAATAATAATAATAATAATAATAATAATAATAATAATAATTTTATTTCTATACCGCCCTTCTCCCGGAGGACTCAGGGTGGTGTACAGCCTATTAAAAGCACAAAGACAAACATCAATTAAAAATAATTAAAATTATTAAATAGTTTCGGCTCAAATTTAAAACCCTCAAAATTTAAAACACCTAATTTAAAATCATTACATTGATAGTCCAGCCTGGCGGAACAGCAGGGTCTTGAGGCCACAGCGAAATACACGGAGGTCAGAGATCTTACGCATTTCCGGGGGCAGTTCATTTCACAGGGCAGGGGCTCCCACAGAGAAGGTCCTCCCCCTGGGTGTTGCCAGCTGACATAACTTGGCTGATGGCACTCTGAGGAGACCCTCTCTGTGGGAGCGGACTGGCCAGTGGGAGGCTATTGGTGGCAGAAGTCGGTCTTGAAGGTACCCGGGTCCTATGCCATGGAGCGCTTTAAAGGTGGTAACCAGCACGTTGAATCGCACCCGGAAGACCACTGGAAGCCAGTGCAGCTCGCACAGGTGTCACATGAGCACAACGTTGCGCCCATAACCACCCGCACAGCCGCATTCTGGACCAGTTGGAGCCTCCGAGTGCTCTTCAAGGGGAGCCCTATGTAGAGAGCATTACAATAGTCCAGCCAGGAGGTGACAATGTTTTCCCAAAGAGTACAATTGAGGGATTCAATCCTGTATCTATTAGAATCAAAGCTATTCCTGACTCACTTCTTTCCTACCCTTGGAATGTTTTATTAAAAATCTATTTTAAGCTTTTCTTGAGCTGAGAGAGCCATCTTAGCAGACATTCAAAGACAGTTCAAAACTGGATATGATCAGACGTAAAGCTAAGATTCTTGATACCATTTGTTATGGCAAATTGTGCAGGTTTATTCTGAAAGCTGAAAATGAACTGAATATCCAATCAATCTTGGACCTTCCTTGTATATACCATAAACAGAAGTAACTTTGAAATCCTTTGAAAGGCTGAAATGCTTTTTTATGCCTTTTTAATTGTTTTGCTATGGATCAAACTGTTTGCTGCTGTCCGCAGCATTTGAGCCTCATTGCTATAAGTGGTCAAATAACATTATTGCAGCTACAAGTTCAGTCCTGATTAGATTAATAAGAACCAAGATAATTGCATCTGCCTGACTCTGGCTGAATGACTTTTTTTCCCAACTGTGTTTTCTATCTGTCTTTTAGCTCAGCTACTAACTTTATTCCAGATCACAAGCAATGACAACAATGCATATATTGTAGATATAGAGGATATTGCTGAAAACAGTCTTAATGTAATGTTATCATATATGTCCCAGGGATAACATTTACTTTATATATAGTTCAGTACAATCAGTGCACAATTAATTTGTCAGTTTTCATAGCTTTTCCCTAGTAGAATTGCTTCAAGATGATGGCGCTGACAGCAGCCTCAGTGAAATGCTCTTTTGTAGTTTTGATGTTTTTCATTATTTTCTCTACTCTTTAAGAATTTCAAATTCTAGAATTGAACTTTTGAATATCAAAGAATGGTCTTTACATAACAAACAGCTTTTGTGGACTATTCCTTCCTTCTTTTCAAATGTGGTGGAAATTCTGACTGACGGAAGGGCAGTTATCTCTTCTAGCCCAGCAGAAACGAAGAAGCAGAAAAAGAAACAAAAGGAGAAGGAAGAGAGGCAAAAGAGGAGGGATATTACAAAGGTTCAGAAAGCGTTGGATCAGCAAATTTCCCTTCACCTCTCTGCACTTAACTACCATATTTTTCGGACTATAAGACACACTTTTTGGTCTCCCAAAAGGGGGCAAAAATGTCTGTGTGTTTTATAGACCGAATATTGCTGAAGCCCTGCCCACCTGCCAGCCATTTTTTTGGCCTCCACATGTCCTGTTTTCGGGCCTTTTTCCAGACTTTTTTTGGCCTCAGCATGTCTTGTTTTCGGGCCTTTTTCCAGACTTTTTTTGGCCCCTTTTTGAGCCTTTTTTGGCCTGTTTTGGGGGCTTTTTCAGCCTGTTTTTGAGGGTTTTAGGGCCTGGTTTTTAGCATTTTTAGGCTTGTTGTCAGGGCTTTTTTCAGCCTGTTTTTGAGGCTTTTTGGGCCCATTTTTTCGGAAAAAATGGGCCAAAAAAGCCTCAAAAAAGCCTCAAAAACAGGCCAAAAAAGCCTCAAAAATGGCCCACAAAATCCTTGAAAATGGCCCCCAAAACCTACAAAAACAGGCCAAAAAAGCCCCCAAAATGGGCCAGAAAAAGCCTCAAAAATGGCCCCAAAAAGCCTCCAAAACGGGCCAAAAAAGCCCCGAAAACAGGCTGAAAAAACCCTCAGAAAACGGCCGAAAAAAGCCCCAATAATGGGCTGAAAAAAGCCTTGAAAACGGGCTGAAAAAAGGCCCGAAAACAGGCTGAAAAAAGATGGGAAAAGATCTGAAAAAAGGCCTGAAAAAGATAAGCTAAAAACTTTTTGTTATTTTTCTCTTCTAAATTTAAGTGCGTCTTATAGTCATGTGCGTCTTATATTCTGAAAAATACAGTAATCTTCGCTCACTAGTAAATAAGATAGATGAACTGCTACTCTTAAATAGAAACAATACAGACTTTTCTAATTCAGCAGCCCTCTGCTTCATTGAAATGTGGCTGAACAACTCGATTAATGATAACTGCCTGCAAATCCCAGGATTTCAGATTTAAAGAGCTGTCTTACGTAAAGACAGTAAACTTTGTGTTTCTGGTGCCAGATCTTCTTTCACACACTTTGTTCTGATGACACCCAGGATAAGATCCAAGAGAATAGGAAGGGGCAACATTTGTTGAAACATCCAGTAAAAAAAAGAGAGGGGATATCTGCTTTTATATCAACAATCGATGGGGTAAAATGTAATTTTACTGAATAAATTTTGTGATAAGGACTTGGAGACAATATTTATCAATTTTAAACCATTTTATTGTCTACAAGAGTTTTTCTCATTTATTCTGGCTGCTACATACATTGTACCCCAAGCTTGCATAAATAATGCGTTACAAACTCTAGCTAACCAGATTAACGAATAATATTGGCAGCAGTCGGGGAGTTAGTTTGTTTTGAAACTGCTCCCCCTGATATTCGGGCTGATCTCCCTGACATTCGGGTTGTGGAGGCTTCTCCCTCTCCCATGTGAAGGAGAAGGAGTGACGGAGACAATGGAGCCAGGAGGTGGGTGGCTGGGATGTTGGATGATGGCCCCCCTTCCCCCGCCACTGGAGGCGGCGGATTCGAGGCAGTAGCAGCGGATGACCATAGCCGAGATATGACAGCATGATGGTGGCAAAGATTAACTACATGGCGGAGGAGGTGATGTTGTTATCCTCCTCTGGGGATATTGCTCGCCTTCTGTCCCCCTCCCCCCAGCCCCCCCGCAGGACTGCTTCCAGAATAATCACGTGGGACCTCCCCCTTATTCTTCATTTCACCTATGCCTTAGCCGGATAGAGAGACTATGTGGGAGCTGAGGGATCCATTTCTACTCCAGCGAAGGAGCTGTAGTAACACCCTTGGTATGACTATCTGCAGTGAGACCAGCCAGCGTGAGAGGGTGGCTTGATCATTGCCCCGTTGGAGTGGAAAGGACATTGGACCTTGTCCCTGTCGTGAGAGGACAGTGGAGTCCAGCTCTATGAAATTCTATGAAACTCTATGAAATCCATCTGTACCCTGAAGGGTCTCTCTGGACTATGAACCCTGGACTGGCCCTCTTTTCCACCTTGGACTCGGATGTACAATGACGTACAAGAAAGCCGACCTGCTAGCATTGCGAGACTCCCCCCTCTCGCAAGTTTGGCCCTCCATTTTATTGAGGGCCCACCTCGATGACGGGCTTTGGAACCCCGAGAGGTGGCATGCAAAAACTAGAGGGTTGAGGGGTTTTATATCAAAAAATTTTGTAAATTTTTTAAGGGGTTCTAGGGAGAGGGAGGGTTTGATTGGAATGCAGGTCATGGGTATGGGGGATAACCCACAAAGGGGAGGGGCGGGCCTGGCAAGGAAGCACGGCATGGGAGGTGGGGATCTTGGGGTCGAGGGGGGAGTCATAGTTTGTCCAGATAGTGTTCTGAATATCATTACCGTGAGTGGGAGGGGTAGGTATGGCAGGAGCAGGGGGCCATATCGAGTCAAGGGAGCACGTACCCTCTGTTTACAAGTGGTGACATGCTCCGGCCCCCAAGGCTCCACCCGTTCCCCAGGTTGCACAGACCCTCAGGACCCGACCCTTCGGCTGATGCTGTGCAATGCCAGGTCCGTAGTAAATAAAGCCCCTCTCATTTGTGATCTTATTTGTGAGGGGGGAGCGGACCTGGCAGGTATTACAAAGACCTGGTTGGGCCAGGAGGGGGGTCCCCCTCATCGAGATGTGCCCACCAGGTTTCCTCGCATTCCATCGGCCGAGGTTACAGGGCAGGGGCGGGGGAGTAGCGGTTATTATTAAAGAAGATCTGAGACCGAGGGAGGCCACTGTTCCTCAGACGGCCGGCTGTGAGTCCCTCCTCGTGAAGTGGGGTCATGGGGTTCAGATGGGTTTGCTGATCACGTACCTGGCTCCCTGCCACGTGGCAACAGCCCTGCCTGAGCTACTCAATGGCATCGCCGCGGTGGCAGTTGATACCCCAGGTCATGGGGGATTTCAACGTGCCGTCTGTGGGTGAGGCATCTGAGGTGGCTCGGGAGTTCATGGCTTCCATGACAGCCATGGACCTGACCCAGTTAATTCATGGCCCTACCCACACGGGGGGAAACACGCTGGATCTGGTTTTTGTCTCTGGACAGTGGCTGAGTGATCTTGAGATAGGGGATATAGTCACCGAGCCCTTGTCATGGTCAGATCACTCTCTCCTTTGTCTCGACCTTCGAACCGCTGCACCCTGCCACAGGGAGGCGGAGCCAGTAAGATGGTTCCGCCTCAGGCGCCTGATGGAACCTGATAGGTTCCAGATGGAGCTTGGGCCATTTCCTGAGGCTCTGGCACATGCCTCGATTGGAGACCTAGTGGCCGCCTGGGACAAGGCGGCCACTGGAGCTCTGGATTGGGTCGTGCCTTTGCGGCCTCTGACCCGGTGCCGATCTCATTTGGCTCCTTGGTTCACTGAGGAGCTGAGGGAGTTGAAGCACCAGAAAAGACACCTAGAGAGTAGTTGGAGGGCCAGTCTTTCTGAATCGGACCGGACACTGGTAAGATCCCATATTAGGAAGTACCTAGTGGCGATAAAAGCAGCGAAATGTAGTTATTTTGCTGCTCTTATTGCATCATCAGATAACCGCCTGGCCACCCTGTTTAGGGTGACCCATTCCCTGCTCCACCAGGAAGCGCGGGAGGACCCCTTGGAGGGTAGAGCCGAGGATTTTGTTCAGTATCTGTATGACAAAATCACTCAGATTCGGGAAGATCTGGACTCCGACTGGGTAGTCTCAGGGGGAGGGACTGGGGCAGGTCTTGAGAATGTTATCTGGGATGAGTTTGATCCTGTGACCCCTGAGGACGTGGACTGGATTCTGGGCAGACTGAACGCGACCACTTGTTTATTGGACCCGTGTCCTTCCTGGTTAGTGCTGGCTTCCCGGGAGGTGACGCAAGGCTGGCTCCAGGGGATTATAAATGCTTCATTGGGTGAGGGTGTCTTCCCCGCCGCCTTGAAAGAGGCGGTGGCGAGGCCTCTCCTCAAGAGGCCTTCCCTGGACCCGGCAATGTTGGTTAATTATCGTCCGGTCTCCAACCTTCGTTTTGTGGCGAAGGTTGTCGAGAGTGTGGTTGCGCAACAGCTTCCCCAGCACCTGGATGAGACGATGTATCTGGATCCGTTCCAGTCGGGTTTCAGACCCGGGTACAGGGTACACGGAAATGGCATTGGTCGCGTTGGTTGATAATCTCTGGAGGGCTCGGGACAGGGAGTGCTCCTCTGTCCTGGTCCTGTTAGACCTCTCAGTGGCTTTTGATACCATTGACCATGGTATCATGCTGCACCGGTTGGAAGAGTTAGGGGTGGGAGGCACTGTACTATGGTGATTCTCCTCCTTTCTCTCTGGCCGGTTGCAGTCTGTGTTGGCAGGGGGGCAGAGGTCGACCCCGAGGCCCCTCATATGTGGGGTGCCACAAGGGTCGGTCCTCTCGCCCCTTTTGTTCAACATTTATGTAAAGCCGCTGGGTGAAATCATCCGTGGTTTCGGGGTGAAGTACCACCAGTACGCTGATGACACCCAGCTGTACATCTCCACCCCGGACCACCCCAACGATGCCCTTGAAGTGATGTCTCGGTGTCTGGAGGCCGTGCAGATCTGGATGGGGAGGAATAGGCTCAGGCTCAACCCATCCAAGACCGAGTGGCTGTGGTTTCTGATGTCCCGATATAGTCAGTTGATGCCATCACTGACTATTGGGGGCAAATCGCTGTCCCCCATGGAGAGAGCTAGCAACTTGGGCGTCCTCCTGGACTCACGGCTGTCTTTAGAAGAGCACTTGATGGCCGTGACCGGGAGGATCTTTCATCAGGTTCGCCTGATCCACCAGTTGCGTCCCTTTCTGGATCGGGACGCCTTGCGCATGGTGACTCATGCCCTAGTTACCTCCCATATGCACTACTGTAATGCTCTCTACATGGGGCTCCCCTTGAAAAGCACCCGGAGGCTCCAACTGGTCCAGAACGTAGCCACGCGGGTGATTATGGGCGCAGCTCGTTACGCCCATGTAACACCTCTCCTACGTGAGCTGCACTGGCTCCCGGTGGTCTTCCGGGTGCGATTCAAGGTGTTATTTATCACCTTTAAAGCGCACCATGGCTTAGGACCTGGGTACCTACGGGACCGTCTTTTGCCACCAATAGCCTCCCACCGACCAGTTCGTTCTCACAGGGAGGGACTACTTAGGGTACCGTCAGTCAAATTATGTCAACTGGCAACTCCCAGGGGGAGGGCCTTCTCTGTGAGGGCTCCAACCCTTTGGAATGAACTGCCCCCGGAGATACGGAATATCCCTGATCTCCGTGCTTTCCGCCGTGCCCTCAAGACCCTGATGTTCCAGCAGGCAGGGCTAAACATATGAACATGTGAATGATTTTTTAAATGTGATCTAATTCTGGGTTTTATTTAATTGACCAAACTAAGTAATAATTTTAATTAGCAATTTTATGATGTTTGTGTGTCTATATTTTTCTTGACTGTACATCGCCTTGAGTCCTTCGGGAGAAAGGCAGTATAGAAATATAATTAATTAATTAATTAATAAATAAATACATAAATAAATAAATAAATAAATAAATAAATCATGTTTTAACTTTCGTATTTATCTGTTTTATTTTGTGCCTGTTCACCGCCCTGAGTCCTTCGGGAGTAGGGCGGTTTACAAATTTAATAAAATGAAAAAAAAATGAATATTTTGGACTACTGAGACACAACATTAAAAGATTCTTATCAGTCTTTACCATAAGCAGCTGGTAAAGCAGTTGATCACTGTATGATTCACCTTGTACCTACTTATAGACAAAGGCTTAAAATCATAAAACCAACAATTAAATCAGTGAAATCTTGGAATAAGGAGGCAAAGTTAAAGCTACAGGCTTGCCTTGACTGCACAGATTGAAACATTTTTGAAGCTACCTCTGCAGACTTGGATGAACTCACAGATTCTGTGACATCATATCTCAATTTTTGTGAAAACCTATGTGTGCCAACCAGAAAACTATGAATACACAGTAACATACAGTAATATACAATAACAACAAATCTTGGTTCATAGCTAAATTCAAACAGCTACGTTCACCAAAGAGGAAGCCCGCAAGAAAGGAGATAGAATGCTGTACACTCAGGCCAGGAATGTATTAACAAGGGAGATCAGAGCAGCAAAAAGAAGCTACTCTGAAAAGCTGACGAATCAGCTCTCAACAAATGAATCAACAAATGTGTGCAAAACCTTTAAAAATATCACTGTCTACAACAAACCTCCTTCCCATGCTGAAGGAAATCAATTGTGTTTTACTGTAAGTTTGACAGAAAACTACTATCAATTACTGTCACATCTCAAATACAGCAACAATAGCCAAGTCTCCTACACCTGACTCCATCCCTCTGGGTCCTGTACCTTTGGTGATCACAGAAAATGATGTGTGAAGTCTATTTCATAGACATAAGCCTGGAAAAGCACCAGGTCCAGACAAGGCAACTCCTTGCTTGAAAATTTGTGTTGAGCAATTGACTTCCATTTCACCCATATGTTTAATAAATCTCTAGAGATGTATTATGTTCCTTCTTGCTTCAAACGCTCTACTATAATCCCAGTGCCTAAGAAATCTTCCATCAAGGAGTTGAACAACTACAGAATGGTTACTGTGACATGTGTAGGTATGAAAACCTTTGAAAGGCTATTGCTGGCCCATCTGTAAACCATCATGAACCCACTATTAGACCCATTGCAATTTGCCTACCAAGCAAATAGATTGGTTGATAATGCTGTTAATATGGCACTGCACTACTTCTTATAACATCTTGAATCTTCAAGGACCTATGCAAGGGTCCTTTTTGTAGACTTCAGCTCAGTATTCAA
Source organism: Pantherophis guttatus (assembly GCF_059756535.1). Lineage (NCBI taxonomy): Eukaryota > Metazoa > Chordata > Lepidosauria > Squamata > Colubridae > Pantherophis > Pantherophis guttatus. Next base: position 68,719,730 of record NC_142066.1, on the reverse strand, counting down.
TATCATCATTCCAGATATTGTTCTCATTAAACTGACTCAGCTAGCTGTGCCTGACCATGCTTGTAAGTGAACCATAAGCTTCCTAACAGATAGAAAGCAGTAGGTGAAGTTAGGCAAAATCATACCAGATACCTGTACAATTATGACAGATGCTCCCCAGGGCTGGGTGCTCTCTCCATTACTCTTTTTTTCTCTATTACCAATGACTGCATTTCAAAGGATCCCTCTGTTAAAGTACTGAAGTTTGTAGATGATACAACAGTGATTGGTCTTATTAGAGATGAACACAAATCTGCATACAGACAGGAAGTTGAACAATTAGTCCTGTGGTGCAAGTGGAGCAATCGTGAACTGAACACACTCAAAATTGTAGAGATGATAGTAGATTTTAGGAGAAGCTCTCCTATTCTACCATCTCTAGAGAACACAGTACCAACAGTAGAGACCTTGAAGTTTCTAGATTCTATAATATCACAGGACTTAAAATGGACACCTAACATAAAAAACATCATCTAAAAAGCACAACGAAGAATGTTCTTTCTATACCAACTCAGAAAGCTCAGACTGCCCAAGGAGCTTCTGATACAGTTCTATAGAGGAATTATTGAGTCTGTCATCTGTATCTCTATAACTGTCTGGTTTGGCACAGAACCAAACAAGAGAGATACAGACTTCAATGGACAGTTAGGATTGCAGAAAAAATAATTGCAGCCAGCCTGTCTTCCATTGAGTACCTGTACAAGGCACGAGCCAGAAAATATCTACAGACCCCTCATAACTTTTGTGGGTCCAATCACACTTGGCCAATAAAGAATTCTACTGACCCAGAAATTAAGGTTCAAGGGAGTAGGATCCATGGTTCAAAAAAGACTCATTAACCTTAACAAGTACGTTCTTTAAGGCAGAAGGATCTTTTTTCAAAGTAGGCATCAAGGTGTGAAAAAGTTTGGAGTCTTTTAACGAACAGTAGAGAGATGCTTGTAAGAGGTCAGAAGAGTTTCTTACAAATCACCTTTGAAGGGTACATGACCTTATAAGAGACTGTATAAGTGCATAACATAATGCCTTTGATTCATTAGATATATTTTGTACAAATTATTTCCTCATGCACAATTTGCGATATGCATAAAACATTAAAAGATACATTTACACACTAAACTTCCACAGAGAAAGGTGGCAGACCAGAGACAGTTATGGCTAGGAAAGCCTTTGCACAATTTCGCGATATGCGGCAGTTGTTTCCTTTCCTGGATCAAAATCCCTACACTCAGTCACTCAAACCCTGGTCATTTGATGCATTTGGACTACTATGATGCGCTTTATGTGGGACTTCCCTTGAAGAGTATCCAGAAACTTCAGCTGGTACAGAATGCAGCTGGACAGGCAGTTCTTGTGGGGCTATGTTATATAACTCTGCAAGCTGCATTGGTCGCCAGTTTGCTTCTAAGTCTAATTCAAAATGTTAGGACCTATAAATCCCTACATGGCCTAGGTCCAGATTATCTGAGGAACTGGTTCACCCCAATAGGAGTAGCCCACTCCCCCCTTGCACCAGCAGAAGGGCATGCTGTGGACCTCATTGACCAAGGAATTTTAGCTAATGGAGTCCAGAAGAAGAGCCTTTTCAGCCATGGCTCCTGCCCTCTGGAACATCATGCCAGGCAAGATCTACAGTATGCTTACCCTTTCGGCCTTCTAAAAGGCTGAAGATCTGGCTGTGCCAACTAGCTTGGGCCCCTATTTGGGTGTGGCATTTTGGAGGTAGCTAATGGATTAGATAACATTCCACCTCCTCTCTGTGTAGTTTTCTTCTTTCCTTTCTATCCAGGTCAATTTTTAATTGAATTTTAAATTTAAGATCTATATTTATTGTTTTAATGTTTTATATTACCTTTTCATTGAATGACTGTAAACCATTTAGAATCACCTCAGACAAGATGGGTTGCATTTAAGTTTAATAATAAATAAATACCAGGATACATACACAAAACAGGAAAATAATCATTAACATTCTAATACAAATTTGTTTTAGAATTGTTACTTATCCCTTCTTGAACTAGTGTCTAAAGCAGTAGTCCCCAACCTTTTGGCCACCAGGGACCAGTTCTGTGGAGAAAGGTTTTTCCATGGACCAGAGGGGGCATGGTTTTGCATGCTGGTTGCATCCTGCAGATGGGGCTTCACTTGTTTGTGCGGATTGGTTGCTGGCATGCTGCGGACCGGTGCCAGTCCACAGACTGGGAGTTGAGGACAGGGGTGAAATTCACCTACCTTCCCTACCGCAAAGCCTTCTGCGCATGCGCAGATGTTGAAAATCGTCGCAAAAAAGGGACATCATGACATCCGCTTGAGTGGGTTGAGCCTCCCACAGCTGCTGCTACCTGTTCAACTGAGCCAGATAGAACCAGCTGAATTTTACTGCGGTCTAAAAAATCTTTTTTTCTGTATCAGTTTGTTTGAACTTCCCCTTTTCTTGGAAATTTCAAACTTTAAACTGATGCTTTGAGGGTTCATATAAATCTCTCTTGTCTTAACCTTAGTCCATTAATTTCCAATTTGGTTCTAAAAGGACACAAATATCTGTATCCTCAGATAAAGAGAGTTGCTGAGTTAGCTCCTGTGTATATGACAGAGAATATTTCTTGTGAAAATGTATTTTGTGGAGGCTTATTCACGTCTGGAAAGCCTGGTGGCATTCATAGTGAGCCACAGCTTTTGAGATTGCTTCAGTGGTAAAATGCTCCCGGTTCAGACCAGATTGGGTGATCCGGTAGCAATTGTCACAGTTGGTTCAGCGGTCCGGTAGCGATGGCAGAGCAAAGCTCTGCTCACCTGCCCGGGTGTCATTACTTCCTGGTTTTAACCAGAAAGTAATGTGTTTTTTACCTTCTGCGCTTGCACATGTGCAGAAGATCTGCGCGTGCATGTGATGTGTGTGCACGCACATGGCGCATGCCCTTCAGAACGTAAGGAAAGTAAGTAGATTTCACCCCCGGATTGCTTGCTATAGAAGATATTTCAGTAGATAATCTCAGGAGGATATTTTAATGTAGTTATGTTTTAAAAATCAATTTTAATAGTAAAGGGTGATAATTGGAGAGTGACTGGGGAACCTCATAAAGCTTTCCCATCCCCTTGACCCCAGGATTTCCTAAACACATTCCTATTTTAACCCAGTTAAAACACAGCATACTATGCAATCCCAGCCATCAGGAAATACTTATGAAAGCATATGCCTTTTAATAAAATGTATAAGATTAATACAATTCTCCTCCTTCAGTACATAAATATATAAAATATAGGTCAACTACAGATCATCCTCAGTGAGAAATTTGGGTAGCTTTCAGTTTCTCACTCAGATCTTTCAGAACAACACTATCTCCTCCACGCTTCTTGATTATGGGAACAATTTATTTTGAATGTGAAATATACCATTAGCTTGAAAAAAATAAACATCTTTAAAAGAATCCCCCCCCCATCTCTTTCCTGACTCAGTTCTGAAATAGAAACAAGCTGTGCATATTTTAAAAGCACAAAGTGGTATGTCTGTGTGAACACTGGTAATTGGCTCAATGCATTATGTGAAAGATTACTAGTAGGCTGTCTGAAGTATCTGAACAAGGTCCTGGGAGGAAATCAAAGCAAACTGGTTATACAAGCACAAGTATGTGGAGACAGTTAGTAACAGCTTTCAAAGAGAGCCTTAACAAAAGACACTTTAGATAATTAAATGATTTGAAGAAAGGTTTTTAATTTGTGTGTCCAAATGCTTTGCATATCCCTATTTCAAACATACTTTTTTCAAGGATATCTTCAGAATTATCACATATTTGATAACCACATGAAAAAGCCTAGAAAATAAGATGAAAATAGTATTAGGGGAGGTTATGGGAGGGAGAAGAAGGAAGAAAGTTCTACTGTATTTTATTACAATTATTTGCAATCAATGAATAGTTTTGCTAAAATTTAACCCCAAAATTTTAATATGGGTTACTTTCAGGATAGTGGTTAGCCTGGGTCAAAAGGAGACAGGATGAAGTTGGGAAAAGAAGGGTGACTAAAATTAATAAGGAAGTTGCTAATAAGAAAGTAGGGTGTGTCATTTAATGGGGTGAAAATTAATTTTTGCAATTCTTTTCAGTGAGGGGTTCTAAAAATATGTGGTTTTAGACCAAGAATTCAAATCTTCTATTATTTTTGCAATTGCACAATATTTAGCTTGGTATGGTAAATCTATGTCTGATCATATACCCCACAAAAGTAACCCAAACACTGTTTACTTTATTTTCTCAAAATTATACTGTGCTACAAAAATTAAAGGTTTTTTTCTTCATGAATGTTATCTAGCTAAGAAAAAACAATCCATGCAATCATAAACTAACATCAGAAAACAATTATCTGAGTTAGAAAAATGTTTAAGTGACTTTCATCAAGTCTTCTTTTGATTTATTCTTTGACATCAGCTGCTGACTTGCTTCTTGGCCTCTGATATAAGCCTCATGTTTCTCATGTTTATACACTTTGCTTGTGGCCTCTGTGACCAGTTTCACACATCTCTCTATTGATTGGCTATGACAGGGCGCCTGTGGTACTTGCATTGGTTCATCAATGATCTCCTTTATTTCTGCTGTAGTCACTTTGCATGTCAAAGGTGGCTTATATACACCTTCAGAGCAGTCAATCAGCTCCAGCAGAGTGGACGCTCTGGCATTGATTAAAGGGTTTTTTTTGTACATACAGAAAAATCTCTGAGTGCATTATTGTCTGCACCTCTCAAGTCAATGATCTTTTGCACACCAGCTATCCTCTCTTGAATGTCATCTGAACACAAGAGTGTTTGGATTTTTATTTCACTGAAAGTGTACCATACTGAGCGCTGAATGGTTGGAAAACAGCATCTACTACAGCCTTCTTTTGCAATCTGACTTGCTGAAACTGGAATAACACATGATGTGGGCCTTCAATCCAAGAATGTTTTACTTTGATGTTGAACCAGCAAGGGTAGTACACACCAATGATGTATTCATTCTTAAGTTTTGGAGAGCTCTGCCTTTAAAGCCATGTTTTGAAACCCATATTCAGCAAAGATTATTTTCAGTAGTCAACCAGCATGAATGGCTTACAGGGCAATTTCCAGAAGACCCAGATCTGTGGGAAGTTCTCCTGTCCCTATTGCCTATATGATGTTATACTCATATGCTTGATTAGTAGAGAGATCCTTTACAATACTGTTGCTCAGTGAAATGAGGGGCTGAAACTCTGGTGAATGAAGGATCAATGTCAAGTTTTGTTGCAGTGTCTAGCATGTTGCCAATTTTACCTGCCCATTTGTTGTTAGACAAGGTCTTCCCATCCAATTTTGTGCATATAGTGTCATAGGGGTAACTCATTCATAAAGGGTGCACACAGCAACCAGTTCAACTTCCAGTCAAGCTTGACCTCTACCCAGTGCATGGCGCCACTTTCACAGCCAGTATTAACATTTGTAGAATTTCCCCCAATGGCCTTCAAGCTTTTGTCAATGCTTTTCTTCTTTATGAAATACACTTGATCAGGTTTTCCTGTTTTTGAGCCTTTCTCTGGAGTGAAATAATAAAGATATCTTCCATGCAGCTCATTGCATACAGAATAATATTCTTCTTTGATGGTACTAGGGAATTGTTTGCTTTCACATAATTCTAGTTGCACCTATACAGCTGTCGAAGATGAATTTCACTTCACCCTTCTTACGGAGCTCATCAAAATTCTTGATCTAGGGACTTCATAATTTTTTTCCTGGGCTTCTTTGACTTTATTGTGGTCAGCTGCAAATCTCTTGTCTTCTTCAGTGATCAAGGCGGCTGTGGTAATGGCAGCAGTGTCATGTAGATCAATACCATATCTTATGCTCTGCATAGTGACATTTGTTATTTTTAATCTATTGTATTATGTCTTTTCTTTTGAAGTAGAGGGCATGTGTGTTTGGTCTAAGCCCTCTTCATAACTTCCATCACATTCCTCTTCATCATCAGTCATCTGTCCTTCATTTTCATCATAAGAGATAATTACTTCATTTGTCAGTATCGAATGTCTGGAATACTTCTCTGATTATGTTTAGCAAGCCTTTGTCTCTCATTGGCTTGACACTTTTACCTTTTGATTAGTCATTTCTGCTCGGGAACATCTGGCAAACCAATCTGGTGTGATTCAAAAGAAACAATCTTGTCTCTTTGACCTTTAATGAAAGCAAGTTCTTTCAATGGTATCGGCGTCTCCTTAGGGCAGGTACATTTAATGTGAGCTTTTTTTGCAATCAATAGCACAGCCAAATTCAGCACACAGGACTAATTTGACACTTGCAGTTGAGGATGTCAAACAGTTTGTCAAGTTTCTCAGTGAAAGTCTCTTTGACATGCAGCTTTCTTCTACCAAGAAATATGTTTTTGGTTTGATCCCAGCTCTCTTGGATCTTGTTCAAGATTGTCACTTGTGAATTTATAACAGTGGTCACAAAAGAACTGTTCACTCATTCCCATTTTTAAAGCATTTTTGAATATATGTCTCTTGCAAGACTGGCTGCTGGGTATTTCTAGCATCATTACTACTTTGTTTTCTTAATAGTAGGCCAAATCTCACAGTGTTCAGAGTTCAGGTGGCAACAAGTCTCTGCCAGTTCCAATTGGGTTGCTCATATGAGTGAATGTTTCCTGTCTTGTTCTTTTTTAAAAAGCCATTACAGATCAGTTATCACACTCACAGGAAATGAGGCCAGCAGTATTTGTCACAAGTAAATGCCTTATTCTCCAATATGTAAATAGTATATAACCGGGGTATTAGGGGTTAACTTATTCTTCATCATTTAATATATTCATATTTAACCACTCCCATTTCTTGCTCCGCCTTGTGTATATAAAAGGAGCTGTATGCACCTCCTCCTTGCTTCTATCTGTGATTATTCAGTGAATATAGAATGCCTACTGTAAATAAACAGTGTTTTGTTTGAATACTTTATTCTTAAATCAATTATTGAGTCTGATCCTTAAAATCTCGCAACAATCTGGTAGCAGAGGATGGTTGTATTGACTCAATAAAACTTTAAATATGTCTAAGAGAGAAAACTCCAGAAACAAAAGAGAAAGACCCAACACCAGGGCATACAGTAAAGAAATGGAAGCAGATCAAGAAATGATTGATGAATCCACAACTGCAATATCGAGAGAATCTGAAGACTGTACTACAGACAACGAAGAAATAATGGATGAAACTGATGACCAAGAAGAAAACGAGATAGAAAACAACGAACTCAGGTCAGAGATACTGAGACTCTTAAAAAGTCAAAAGAATGACCAAAATCTCATCGCGGACCTCCAAGACATAATAAAAAACAACGGAGCAGCGAGAGAGAAACACATCGTAACAGATGAACCTAAAGATTCAAAAATGGTGAGCGAACTGCATGCAGATAAGAATATAACAAAAAAGAAGATTAAGAGTCCCACGCAAAATTTTGAATGGCAGCCATCTTGGTTCCAACAGACTACTAAGATGAGCGAAGCAGAGCCAATCAGAAAGCAGAATTCAAAATATCTGGCGCGAAAAGCCTTACACGATGCAAAAGACAAAAAGGAGAAAACTTACTCCTCAGAAGAATCAGACACAGAAATCGAAGAAACTTCAATAGAAATACAAATAAAATCAGCAATGAAAACGCTTTTTGCAGCATTCGGTCCAAAATTGAAAATCACAAAAGAATCGACAAAAAATAGCAGTCAAAAAATAAAGAAAAAACAAACAAGCAAGCAAACGTCTCAAGATCTACCCGCTTCTATCCAGACGACGAGAGCACCGACACCCGAACCCAGAGAGCCCTGCAGATATCACCCCACACCACAGACGATCCCAGGAACCAGCGATCTCAACAAGAATCATCTCAACGAAAGAAAGCGAGCGCCTGCTGTCACCTGGACTCCCAAGATCGAGCCGGAGACCGATTCGTCAGAAGAGGAAAGCTACGAGGGAGCTGCAGCAGCGAGAACCTCTCCCGACAGCTCCAGGAGCGAAATGAACAACGCGCATGTGCAGAACTACGCAGACAACTTCGGAGGACATGAAGAACAGAGAGAGCCATTCAGACTCGTTGCAAGCATACCCACACCATTCTGCAACTATCAACACTTGCAAGATCACGGACTACCCCCAGTTGTAAGTAATGGATCTAACAATATTGGGAATTTACCCAATGATTTCCCAAAACTGAGAATAGATGGTATTAATTTGCAGGAATGGTGTCAACAGCTTCAGGTTGTTTTCCTAAAAGAAAACTTATTATTTTTTATTACTAACCCCCCTAAAAGACCTTGGACTCTAAAATTGGACTGCTTACACCACAGAGCATTTTTCTTATTAATTTCCAGTATATCTCCTGCTATGTACCATAGTATTAAGCAAAATCTGACTGTCTCAGAAATTATTCAATGCATGTTTAAATTGTTTCACAGTGAAAGTGTAGCCACTACAACAAGAATGTCTAAAGATTTCTTCTCAGCTAGGATAAAGCCAGGGGTTACTATAAGTGAACATTTAATATCTTTAAACAAAATCAGAGCAGAGCTGCATTTAAGGGGAGAGATAATTTCAGATCAAACAATGAAGAGTGTTATCATTAACTCACTAGACCCATCATGGGATAATTATATATTACATTTAGACACAATCAATTTAGGGTATTTATCCATAGAAAATTTATCAAATAAGCTAATAGCTGAAGATAATTCAAGAAGGAGTCGTTGTAACAACCACATAGAAAATAAACAATATAAGAGGGTAGCATTCCAAGAAAGATATCGTGAATCAATTGAATGCCACAACTGTGGATCTAAAGAACATAATAGGAGAAATTGTCCTAAATTCCTTAGAGAAAGACAAAAAACTGATTATAGAGATAGATATCATAACAGACAATCATCCATTGATAGACATAGATATAGAAGTCCACCTAACTATAGAGAACATAGAGGGGGCAGAGATAATTCAAAGGATAGAAGATCTGGTTCACTAAATGGATTAAACAAACATAACAAAACTAGCATACAACAGTCAGAGGACAATGATTGGCTCATTGATTCTGGGGCAACTGATCACACTACACATAACAAAAGTATATTATCTTTATTTATAGAAGACAAATTTGTAATAAAAGTAGCTAATCAAGAAAAAGTCCAAGTCATTGGTAGAGGGAATGTAAACTTACCCGGTCTAGCAAAAATAGAGGGGGTATTGCTAATACCAGAAATACCTCATAACATACTTAGTGCAATAAAACTAAGTAGAGATTCTGACATAAATATAGTATTCTCAAAAGGAAAAGCAACATTAGAGAAAAACAAAACAAGCTTAGGTAGTGTGGTTATTAAAGGAGGTCTACCATATTTGATCACAAAAGAGAGATGGTTACACAATATTGATTCCAACATGGAAGAAAACAATGACATAGATAATGGAGACAATAGCAATAGTGATAATGAAGAACATGAAACAATCCATAGCCACAAAGACACATCTATTAATGACACATCCAATGACAAAAAACCTAAAATTGGAAAACCAATTCATGATGAATGCGCGCATATTTTACATAGGAAATTAGGACATGCTAGTTTTCCTGTAGTACAAAAGATGATTGAACATGCTGAAGGTGTTAAAATAAAAAATTGTAAAAACTATTTGGAATGCTCAGTATATAAGTCCACAAAACTTAGAACTAGTCCCAAACCAAGAAAGGAAACAAGATCAACTAATCAAATTTTTGATTTGGTACACATGGATTTAGTTGGTCCATTAACACCATCAATCACATATAGAAAACGTTATTTTCTGACTATTGTAGATGACTATAGTCGTTATGGGTTTGTCTATACTTTAAAGCACAAAGATGAAACCTTCCAGAAATTCAAAGAGTTTTACAAACGTGTAGAAACGCAACATAATATTAAAATAAAGCAAATTATGACAGATAGGGGATCTGAATTCATGTCAAAGGAATTCTCCCAATGGCTAAAAAACAAAGGGATGCTACATTTCACGTCTAGCCCCTTCTCTGCATTCCAAAATGGAGTGGTAGAGAGAAAGAACTCTACATTACAAACCATGATTAGAAGCACATTAGAAGATGCTGGCTTAGGCAAACAGTTCTGGTCAGAAGCATTACAATATTCCAATTATACACAAAATAGAACTTGGTCCAGCATTATAAACAAGACACCATATGAACTTATGTACAATAGAAAACCCAAGATAGCACACATGCACATATTTGGGGTCACTGGGGATGTACACATACCAAAGCAATTGAGGCGTAAAGGAGAGAACGTATCCAGAAGACTTAGGTTCATGGAATACAAAATAGGCACAAAAGGGCACAGATTTATTGATAATAATAACAAATTTATAATTTCTAGAACTGCAGTATTTCATGAACAGGCCAACTGGTCTAAAATACATCTTAATGAAATATTCCCAATCACAAATCCAGACACTGAACATCAGGATAAAATAACCAGAGAAAAATGTAATCACAACACAAATAAAAACAAAATTAAAACATGGACAAACAGTCAACACAAAATAAAGACAGATTCACTAACAAAAAAGGAGGCAAGATATTTACATGATAACGATAGTAAACCAGAAAAAACAATTAGATGTAACAGAAACCAAGTGCCAAACAAATACAAAGATTACATAATGTGCATGGATAGCGAAACATCTACACCAAACACATACGAGGAAGTATTAAAACTTCCCCCCGAAGAAAGAAAAAAATGGGAATCAGCCATGGCCAAGGAGATGGATAGTTTACGAGAGTTAAATGTATTCACACCTACACCTGCACCTAAGGATAAAACTATTATAGGCACCAGGTGGATATATAAAATTAAAAATCTAGAAGAAGGCAACACTTTATACAAAGCTAGATTAGTTGCACAGGGTTATGCTCAAAAATATCCTGAGGATTACACAGACACATACTCTCCCACAGTAAGAACTGAGAGTGTCAAAACAGCTTTAGTTATAGCATCAGCACTTGACCTTGATGTATTCCAATATGACATACAGACCGCATATTTACACGCAAAACTCGATAAAGAGATATATGTAAGGGCACCTCATAGTCAATACACAAACAAAAATGAAACATGGTTATTAAATAAAAGTTTGTACGGATTGAAACAATCTAGCAAAAGATGGTATGAATGTTTAGTCAAAGTACTCAGAACTATGAATTTCAATGCTACTACTGCTGACAACTGTTTCTTTGTCAAAAAGGAAGGTGACACATTAGAATTTGTGTTAATTTATGTGGATGATATTTTGTATATAGGTAAACATAAAAAAAAGAGAGAGACATTTGTAACAAAACTAAATGAGCATTTTTCTTTAAAATCATTAGGGAAGGTAAATAAGTATCTTGGAGTTCAAATCAGTAAAACCAAAAAAGGATTCAAACTTTCTCAGAAAGATAAGATTATAGAACTCCTAAACAAGTGTAATTTAAACAATGCTAAGCCCTGTGACACTCCTATGCAAACTGACTTCTTGAGGAACATAGATGAATCATCCCCCGAATTTAAGGATAATACACTCTACAGATCAGTTATTGGTTCCCTTCTATATATTTCTAATTGGACTAGACCTGATATTGCTTTGCCCCTCAATTTGTTATCCAGATACGTCAGCAAACCCTTATTGTATCATTGGGAAGCCGTTAAAAGAATATTAAGATACTTAAAGAATAGCTTAGACTTCTGTTTATTATTGGAACCTAATAATGTCAAAGAGCCCATCCTCACATGTTATGCCGATGCGGATTGGGCAGGTGATACCATATGTAGAAAAAGCACATCTGGTTATATATTTTTTCTTAACGATTGTCCAGTTTACTGGTACACTGGAAAACAAGATTTAGTAGCCACCTCAACGACTGAAGCAGAATATGTTTGTTTGTCTAAAGCCTCCAACAATCTTGTATGGTTTAATGATCTATTGTCAAATACTTGAAAGAAACCTTCATTACCATTTATCATACACGAAGATAACAAGGCTGCTATTGAAATATCTAGATCTGATGCTATTGGTCAAAGATCCAGGCATATAGATATAAAATTCAAGCACGTGAGACAATTATCTCAGGATGGATTTATTAAAGCAGTCCATTGCGAAACATCAGAGCAAATAGCTGACATATTGACAAAGCCTTTGCCTTCTAAACAGCACAAATACTTGACTTCAAAACTGCATGTTTTATACTGCTCTGAATCTGAATGTAATTATTGTTGTATATCGAATCGGCATTTAGAGGTGGATTTGTCACAAGTAAATGCCTTATTCTCCAATATGTAAATAGTATATAACCGGGGTATTAGGGGTTAACTTATTCTTCATCATTTAATATATTCATATTTAACCACTCCCATTTCTTGCTCCGCCTTGTGTATATAAAAGGAGCTGTATGCACCTCCTCCTTGCTTCTATCTGTGATTATTCAGTGAATATAGAATGCCTACTGTAAATAAACAGTGTTTTGTTTGAATACTTTATTCTTAAATCAATTATTGAGTCTGATCCTTAAAATCTCGCAACAGTATTAACACTCTCAGACAAAATAAAGTTTAACAAAAAGAGAAAAACAGATGAACCTGTGAAATCAAACACAGAAAATGTTTAAAATGTTATGATATTTATATAGTGATTAACCAAGCACATCTAAATTATATTAAAGTAACCAAAATAGCTTTGCAATCTCCAAGGCATATCACAACTTTTGAGCACCCCTAATGTTTGGAAATTGAAAGTTAAAAAATTTGACACGTCCTATAAAATGCTGCCTTTTAACTTATTGAGCAAACAGAATTAATATCAAAGAGATAACACCTTGCCTGGTGTGATCCTTGATCATTTTCTAGCATGGTGCATTACTCATTAATCAACATCGATCTCCTGGGAGACCTTGGTCAAAGATTTTATTCTTTTGACCAAAATAGGAAGAGAGATGAAGGGAACAAGTTATTAGCTACTCAAGAGAAATGTTCAAACGGTAAGCCATAGTAAAAGTGTGTATGAATGCATGGAACCCAATTCCCAAATTAAAGAAGTCAATCTTGAAAAAAACCACCTCCTCCAGGTGACCCAGAATGTCTGCATGAACACTTTTTTGCTGCAAGAAATGGGAAAAACACATGGATCTTGGACTGAATAGTGGACTGGCAATGAGAGGCTCTGTTGTAAAAGTATGTTTTCAAAAAATGGTAAGAGCAACATCTTTGAGTTGGGGCAATTAGCCTGTGTAGATGACCCCTAAAAAGTTAGAAGCTGGGGCTTTTTCTATTAGTAGACAGTCAACTCTTAATACCCCAGTGGCATTTATAATAATTGATTGTTCATTATTAGAATAATGTAAATACTCAATTTAATGCAAAAGTTTCTAATTAGTTGTAATGTGTCTTTTGGGAAGCTGAGTTTTGTTTATCAACCTACTTAACATAAAACAATCTATGCAAATTTATCTATTTCTTTTCTTTTATCTCTAGTAAACTCTTTAAAACTTTTCTTCTGTCTTTTCTTGAAACTTTTATTCCAAACAAATCTTCCTGTAGATGTTCTCTTTCACAGGCTATTTGCTTCAACTCTGCACACACAGCTTCAGCCATTGATTACCCGGTACCTTAAATCTGAGCGTCCAATAATTTTCTATCAGTCTTTATCCTGCCTTTAGTGAGGATAGAATTCCAGTCAAAAATCTCACTAATCTTTTATTCATAGAAACTGGGTAGAATACAATTACAGATGAGGAATGTTTTATTCAATAAGAGTTTACAGGATTTTTAATGTAATGATCCTCAAGGCTTACAATTAAAATTGATAGAGATGATAATAAGTAGAGGATGAATGAAATGGTTTGAATTAATGAAAAATTAAGCAGGTTATGGCAAAACTGTGAAAAAACTAAATATTGAAAAATGACATTTTTAAATCCTCAGGAATGTTACATAGAAAAAAGCAAAAGAGGGTACGTGGAGTTTTTCTAGGGAATAAGAAACATATTTATTTATTTGATTTTTTAATGTTACCTTTGTTACTTTATTATTTATTTATCTATTTATTTATAGTTAATGTTTTTAAATAGCCCATCTTCCTTAAGGAGGGACTCTGGACAGTGTACAATATAAGCAACATATAAAGCAGCATTTAAACTTAACAATAGAATATTAAATTTAATTTAAGATTTAAAAAGTTAAATTATGAGATTCATAAGTAATTCAAGGTGGCAAACATACGTAATACTCTTTTGTTCTCCTATTGTTTTCACAACAACAACCCTGTGAGGTTGGACTGAGAAATAGAGCAAATGGTCAAAAGTTACTCAGCCAGCCTTCACGTCTAGGACTATCTCACAGTCTCCTGGTTTCTAGCCCATACCTTAACCATTCTACCAAACTGGATCTCCAATTAATTTCATTTATATTCTAGTGTAAAAGTACAATGGTAATCAAAGAGAAGGAGCGTTGGTCCTACCTGATACGCCCCTTCTTGTTGAGTGGAGACAGCAGCCAGACATGGGTTGTGCTCATTGGTCAGAGGTTGGACTGAGCCTGTAAAATCTTCTTAAATCCACCCCCTGTTGCTAGGGCATCCAGCTTTTGTCGAAGGAGAAAACAGACTCGGTGTGTGGAAAGAAAACAGGAAATAACAATGAGATAAACCAATAACAGTAATGACCAGACTGAAAACCAGGGTGGAGCTGGCTGCTGTCACCACTCAATGAGAAGGGGCGTATCAGGTAGGACCAACGCCCCTTTTCCATTGAGGGTGGAGACAGCAGCCAGACGTGGGACATACCAAAGATCACTGTCCCATATCCCGGGCAGGAACAGTCTGGGCAGAAGACCCCTCCCGAGGTTCAACACCCTGTAACACACGCCTCCCAAAGTCAGCCTCCGCAGAGGCGAACTTATCTAGTTTATAGTGTCTAATAAAGGGGGAAGGAGACGTCCAAGTTGCCACCCTGCAAATTTCGACCAAGGAAGCCTTTGAAGCCCAAGCTGCCGTGGTCGCAGCGCTCCTGGTAGAATGAGCTGTGACAGTAGAAGGGGGAGGCAATGATCGAAGTTTGTATGCAGTTGTAATCGTTGTTCGGATCCAACGCCCCACCGTAGAAGAGGTCACCTTTTGTCCTAAGGAAGCTGGCAAAAAAGAAACAAACTGATTCTGTACGTCAAAAAGCAGCAGTTCTCTGAATGTAGAGTTCAAGTGCCCGGCGGACATCCAGTGTGTGTAAACGGCTCTCCAAAGGATTGGAAGGACAGGGATAGAAATCTGGCAGGACCAGTTCCTGTAAACGATGAAAGGGAGAGTTAATTTTGGTCACGAATGTAGGGTCCAATCTGAGGACCACCCGATCTCCATGAAACACACACAAATAATTTCTAATGGATAATGCTGCCAGTTCAGAAATTCGACGCGCCGAAGTAATTGCAACCAAAAAGGCCACCTTGCCCGACAACAGGCGCAAGCTGACCGAATCGAGAGGCTCGTATGGTGACCCTATAAGAGAGTCCAACATGAGGGGAAGATCCCAAGAAGGATACCGATGCAAAACAGGTGGACAGAGATTAGTTGCACCACGGAGAAACCGCCGAATTAGAGGTTGCTGAGACAACGAATGTACCGACTTATACGTCAGGATTGAGGAAATTGCAGCAACCTGTCTCCTGAGGGTATTAGGAGACAGTCCTTTGTCCAAACCAGACTGTAAGAACCTGAGGACGTGCAAGACTGAAGGTCGAAGGGGAGAGAATCCTTGGGAAGAACACCACGAGGAAAAGGACCGCCAAGTAGCCGAATAAATCCGTTCCGTCGATGCTCGCTGGGAGGCCTGGATGGTATGGATCATGTCAGAAGGGATGTGGTCCCGCTGCAGAGCTTCCCACTCAACCGCCAAGCGGTCAGCTGAAGCCACTGAGGCTCCGGATGTACCATTGTCCCTTGGCTGAGGCAATCCGGGGTACACGGAATCTTCCAAGGAGGAGACACAGACAGATGCATGAGGTCTGCAAACCATGACCTCCTCGGCCAATGTGGTGCCACCAGAATAACCTCCGCCTGTTCCAGTAATAGTTTCCGAATCACCCTCGGAATGAGGGGAATCGGAGGAAAGGCATACAGCAGGCCTTGTGGCCAAGGGGAGCACAGAGCATCCACAGCTTCCGCCTGATGGGAAAGGAAGCGGGAGAAGAAGCGAGGCAACTTGTTGTTCAGAGGGGAGGCAAACAGGTCTATCCCCGGACTTCCAAAATGAGCCGTTATCTTTCGGAATAGGAGCGGATGAAGACTCCATTCTCCGTGATCTAAATGTTGGCGGCTCAGCCAGTCTGCCATCACGTTCGAGACCCCCGATATATGGTCCGCCTTCAAGGAGGCCAGATGCCTCTCTGCCCAAAGGCCTAGTCTCTTTGCCTCCTGCATCAGCAATGGGGATCTGGTGCCGCCCTGGCAATTGACATGCGCCTTGGCAGAAGTGTTGTCGGTGAGAACCAACACATGCTCGCCGGTTACCTGTAGCTGAAAGGCCCAAAGTGCCAGATAAATGGCCCGCAGCTCCAGCCAATTGATACTGCGGGCAGATTCCATGGTGGACCAAGTGCCTTGAGCGACTCGAGCCCCGCAGTGAGCTCCCCAGCCAAACTTGCTGGCGTCGGTGGTCACGGTTACCCACTGGGGCTCCAGGAACAGACAGCCCTTGGAGATCGCGGGAGATCACCACCAGCGAAGGGATGAGAGTACCGCCCTTGGGACTGCTACCCTGGACAGAGAGGATCCCCTGCCCGTTCTCTGCAAAGGCAAGAGAAACCATTGGAGGTCTCTAAGGTGTAACCTGGCCCAGGGAACAATAGAGATGGCCGAGACCATCTTGCCTAGCAGCTTTGAAAGAAATAAGGGAGAAACCTTCTTGTCCTTCATGACTCTAGCTACCATGGATCTCAACCCGGCTTGTCGATCCGGGGAGAGGAAAACTCTACCCTGCACCGAATCAATAACGGCCCCCAAATGAAGGATTCTAGTTGAGGGTACCAGGTGGCTTTTCTCTACATTAACAGAGAAGCCGTGGGATGCTAGAGTCTGAATTGTGAGACGGAGATCAGACATGGCCTGTTGATGGGAAGATGACATAATAAGGATGTCATCCAGATAGCACTGGAGACGAACAGCTTGAAGCCGGAGGTGAGCTGTCAGGGCCGCCAAAATCTTGGTGAAACTACGGGGAGCTGAGGAAAGGCCGAAGGGCAAGGCAGTATACTGGTAGTGAACCCCAGCAAAACAAAAACGAAGGAACTTTCTATGAGAAGGGCGAATGGGGATGTGGAGATAAGCCTCCATGAGATCTATTGAGCAGAGGAGATCGCCCCTCCGTATGCTGTCTAGGATCGACCGTAAGGATTGCATTTTGAACCTTCTATAGACTACAAATTGGTTCAATCTTTTAAGGTCCAGAATAGGTCTCCACCCACCCAATGACTTAGGGACTAAAAAGACCCGAGAATAAAACCCCTGTCCCGCCTGGTCATGAGGCACACGTTGGACAGCCTTAATGGCTAGCAGATGATTGATAGCCGACTCCATGAGGAACTGACGTTCTGCTATTGGGGACAGAGGACAATGGATAAAAGACAAAGGGGGGGGGAGTGGAAACAAATTCAATGGCCAGCCCAGATGAAATGGAGGCCAGGACCCAGCAATCTGAAGTAGTACCCTCCCAAACACTGGCGAGGCCCAATCGTCTGCCAATGGGAGACTCCTCGGTACTACTAACGACGGCGATGGATGGAACGACCCCCTCCCCCTCGAAAGGGCCGTTGGGAACCGAAACCCCTACCCCTGGGCGGTCTCTCCTGAAAGTTCCTCTGTCTAGAATTGAAAGCCCCTGGATAGAAATTACCTGAGTGGCGGGGAGGACCCATCCCCCCTTCTGCAGGTCGAAGATGAGAGCGTGGCGGATAAGGGAAAACCCGAGGTTCTCCTCTACGGAACACAGCTGGCAGAATCTTCTTTTTATCTTTGGTTTCCACGAGGAACTTATCTAAGTGATCACCAAACAGTTTTGAGCCTGAGAAAGGTACTGACGCCAGACGCCACTTATGCCTGGCGTCGGCCTGCCAATGTTGGAGCCACACTAAGCGACGGGCTGTGATGGAAGAGGCTAAGGACTTAGCAGTGAACCGCGTAGCGTGCAAAGTGGCGTCTGCAGAAAATTGTACCACTGCTACAATTTTATTCAAGTCCTGTTTCAACCTAGAGTCCTCAGAAGCCAACTTTTCCTGTAATTGTTTAAGCCACAGGAGCATTGTTCGATTAAAAAAGGATGCGGTGGTCGCAGATTTAATAGCCCATGCCGCCGCTAAATGTGCCCTCTGAAGGACCTGTTCAGACCTGTGTTCCTCAGGTCGAAGACCCTCCTCAGGATCTCCAGGGATGGAAGACGAAGAGAGCAATGCCGCCACAGGGGCGTCGACAGATGGCACCTGAATCAGGGACTCCAGATCCGAAGAAACAATGAAGTTTCTCTTGTCAGTGGAAGACGGCACTGGAACCGAAGAAGGAGCTGACCACTGTTTTTGGATGACCTCTAGAAAAAGTGGAGGAGTAGGAATGGCCATCACTGCCTTAGGTTGCTCAGCAAATAATGGATTCAAGGAGCCAGCAGTTGGTAATGGCTCAGGAGGAGCTGAGGGCCCCAGTTGAGCAGCGTAACTGCTTTAAAAAGGAGTGATTTAAAGAGGGCTTGGGGAAAAAGGCCTGTGAAGGCTGGCTGATCAGGGGGTAACCCCTCATCCTCTGAAAGTTCTGGTTCCTGGGGTTCCATGTCCACTTCTTTGGAGTGAACACTGACCCCGGAAACAGATGGGGAATCCGAACCCGCCAAGGAAATGGCATCATCCATTTCGAACCTGGCTAGGGAGTCAGCCGGTTCCGAAATGATTGAACGAGTAGAGGACGGCCCATGGGTAGGGTGGAAATGAGTAGACAACGATTGATGTACCGCAACAGAAATCATTCGTTGAATGTCCTCTGGTTGCCAATTGACCTGAGGTAAACCTGGAGCCGGACCGGTCTCTGTAGAGACTCAGGCCGGAACAGAAGAAGTGGGTGGGAGAACCACCGCGAGTCCGGGAGCGCTAGACTCCACAGTAGATCACACTCCCACCAAGGGAGCGGAGCCCCAAACATCTGTCGAAGACACTGACATTGGAAAGTCTTGCAGAGACCTTTGATCAGGAGTTAGGGAACACTCTCGCATAGGGTCCTCAGAGGACACCCTGCCTGCCTTACCATGCATTGGGTCATTGCCAATTAGTTTATTGGAAACCACAGTAGAAGGCTTCCCCTGAAACTTAGGTGCCTTAGTATGGAACGAAGGACGCTTGGTGGAAGGGGCAGGAGGGCGCACCCCTCCGCTTGCCGCCTGGGCCTGGTCTTCCCTTATGGATGCCTCTGATTGTTCCCGAACTGTGGCCTTCCGGCCATGTTTGGTCTTAGTTTGTGCCTTAGGCATGATGGAGGGAACAACCTCCAGACAAGGTAGGCCAAATGAGGAAAAAAAGGAAGTTCAGAATTATATAGGCGGCCCAGCCAGCGTTAGAGCAGAGGCTCACAAAATATCTCATAAGAATGGATAACATTCTTTACAAAGAAGAGTCTCCGTACAAAATAAAATAGTTCTGGACTTACAAGTGGTTGCTTAATTATAGTTGAAACTTATAATGGACTTTACCCCAAAAGTTACTTGTGGTACAGATTGGAAGTTCTAATGCCCACCCTTCCCTTGTAGCCATGTGATCACATTTTGAGTGCTGGGCAGCTGCCATTTATGGTCATTTGCAGTGTCCTTTAATCACATAACCACAATGTAGTTTTTTATTTTGACGGAACTAGCATTTACTTCCATTTTCTGGCAAATATGCCATTGCTGACAAATGTATTTACTCAAGGACTGCAGCATTTACTTAATGAAAATGGAGATTCAATTTTACAAATTTGCAAAACAAAATAATTACAAAACAATGTCATAGAATTGGATTGATAACATTTCACAATTTTGAATGTAATTCTGGCTCAGCTATGGTCATGAGTTGAAAACTACCTGTAGTGATGTTGACTGATCATTAGGTGATCTGAGAGAAATTTTAGAGTTCATACTAATTTGCATGTGTATGTTTGACATATTTGTTTTGGTTTTATGACTGATTTCAGTTTTGAATCATTAGAATGTTCTGCAATCACGTTTTTACAACTGTTAAAGTTTGCTGCTTAACTAAATCAAAATTTTCTTTTCTCCAAAACTGTTTTTAGAAATAGCACACAAACATGTGTTATAGACTTCATATTTCTTCCTTAAAGAAAAATATCTTTCTTGATAACTTTATGGTAAAGTATGCCTTTGAATTGTCCTCCTAAAAAATGGACAGTAATTATATTTGTCAATACTTTCATTATCACTTCTCAACCTTTTGGCTAAATCAACCATAAAAAAACTAAAAGTTGCTTTCAATTTAGGCAAGTACATAAATTCAGACTTGAGTGTTCTACAGGTGAAACTCGAAAAATTAGAATATCGTGCAAAAGTTCATTTATTTCAATAATGCAACTTAAAAGGTGAAACTAATATATAAGATAGACTCATTATACGCAAAGCGAGATAGTTCAAGCCTTGATTTATCATAATATTGATGATTATGGCTTACAGCTCATGAAAACCCCAAATTCACAATCTCAGAAAATTCTAAAAATGTAGAATATTACAAGAAATCAATAAAACAAAGATTGTACATAGAACAATATCGGACCTCTGAAAAGTATAAGCATGCATATGTACTCAGTACTTGGTTTGGGCCCCTTTTGCATCAATTACTGCCTCAATGCGGCATAGCATGGATGCTATCAGCCTGTGGCACTGCTGAGATGTTATGGAAGACCAGGATGCTTCAATAGCGCCTTCAGCTCTTCTGCATTGTTCGGTCTCATGTCTCTCATCTTTCTCTTGGCAATGCCCCATAGATTCTCTATGGGGTTCAGGTCAGGCGAGTTTGCTGGCCAATCAAGCACAGTAATCCCATGGTCATTGAACCAGGTTTTCGTACTTTTGGCAGTATGGGCAGGTACCAAGTCCTGCTGGAAAATGAAGTCAGCATCCCCATAAAGCTTGTCTGCGGAAGGAAGCATAAAGTGCTCCAAAATCTCCTAGTAGATGGCTGTGTTGACCCTGGACTTAATGAAGCACAGTGGACCAACACCAGCAGGTGACATGGCTCCCCAAATCAACACAAACTGTGGAAACTTCACACTGGACTTCAAACATCTTGCAATGTGTGCCTCTCCATTTTTCCTCCAGACTTTGGGTCTTTGGTTTCCAAATTAGATGCAAAAATTGCTCTCATCAAAAAAGAGGACTTTGGACCACTGAGCAACAGACCAATTCTTTTTTTCTTTAGCCAGGTAAGACACTTCTGATGTTGTTTGTTGTTCAGGAGCAGCTTGACAAGAGGAATACGACATTTGAAGCCCATGTCCAGGATCCGTCTGTGTGTGGTGGCTCTTGATGCACTGACTCCAGGCTCAGTCCACTCCTTGTGAAAGTCCCCAACACTTTTAAATGGCCTTTTCCTGACAATCCTCTCCGGGCTGCGGTCATCCCTGCTGTTTGTGCACCTTTTTCTTCCACACTTTTCCCTTCCACATAACTTTCTATTAATGTGCTTTGATACAGCACTTTGGGAACATCCAACTTCTTTTGCAATTACCTTTTGAGGCTTTCCCTCCTTATGGGGGGTGCCAATGTTGGTTTTCTGCACAACTGTCAGGTTAGCAGTCTTTCCGATGATTGTGATTCCTATTGAACTAGTCCGAGAGACCATTTAAAGGCTCAGGAACCCTTTGCAGGTGTTATGGCTTAATTAGCTGATTAGAGTGGGACACTTGGAGCCTAGAATATGGAACCTTTTCACAATATTCTAATTTTCTGAGATTGTGAATTTGGGGTTTTCATGAGCTGTAAGCCATAATCATCAATATTATGACAAATCAAGGCTTGAACTATCTCGCTTTGCATGTAATGAGTCTATCTCATAGATTAGTTTCACCTTTTAAGTTGCATTACTGAAATAAATGAACTTTTGCATGATATTCTAATTTTTTGAATTTCACCTGTATACTTTGTTCTAGAAATAAACTCCAATTCTCTTCCAATTTGATCATGCTGAGGCTAAAGATAATCCTAAAAAACTTAGAAGAGAAAACTTATCTTCTTGGGACTGAAAACTGCTCATGCTTGAAAAATCCAGTTATCATTTAAAGTGAGAATAAAGCAATTGATTTATTGTCAGCACACTATAATAGCAGATGTCCTTTCTCAAGGCTTAGCAATAAAAACATGAAAGGAAATTTTTCCTTTTATCAGTTTAAATTACACCTGCTTCATCTTTACTCCTAGAAATAGGCAGAAGCTTGCATTTGTAGCAATGAAGAAATTGCCATAAAGAAGTTATATGCATTAATTTTTTTCCTGTAGATTGGCATTCCTTTGGTCATTTTTGTATATTATTATCTGTGGAAAGAATCAGACTTACACAATTACAATTCTTACTCAACTGCTTTAAAACTTATCAAATTTGGTATTTATCTGCTTTGAAACTCATCACATTTGGATCTCAATGCAATTTGACATAAAAATGTTGTCCTGGTATTCATTGTTTGTTTGGTACTCAATTCACAAGCTAGAACTTGTTGATGTCTGCTGCCTTGTGACTCACTACATTATTCCTTAAGGAAAACATTTGTTTGGTGCTCATCATTTTTGATACTCATTGCACTTCCTGGAACCAATCAACAATGAATACTGAGGTACCATTTACAGTACAGTACAGTACAATACAGCATATTGGATTGAAGGCTAAAATGTATGAAGAATGGTTGCAAGAATTGGGTATGTCTAGTCTAGAGAAAAGAAGGATTAGGGGAGACATGATAGTAGTGTTCCAAAATTTGAGGGGCTACCACAAAGATTTTCCAAAGCACCAGAAGGCAAGATAAGAAATAATGGGTGAAAGCTAACCAAGGAGAAGAGCAACCCAGAACTAAGGAGTAATTTCCTAACTGTGAGAACAATTAACCAGTGGAATGTCTTGCCTTTAGAAGCAATGTGGATGCCCCATTGCTGGAGACTTTTAAGAAGAGACTGTATAGCCACTTGTCTGAAATGATATAGGATCTCCTGCTTGAGCTGGGATTGTACTATTAGAAATCTCCAAAATCCCTTCCAATTCTGTTATCCTATATTATTCTACGTATATTCATCCATAGCAAATATAGTTGGTAATTGTTAAAATCAACTGTATCCTTTTCCACGATCACACTGCACCTGTGGAAGACAGTTGTGCAATCCCAGGAAAACACAAGAGGCAACAGCTACTATGTATATAACCTTTCATGTTCTAAAACAACTGCTTCCTTTTTAATTGAAGCACTCTATAGCCCATTTAGTGACCCATCAAATCATGTATGACTCACTTGCTAAAGATTGTGGCCTACTTTATGCTTGTTGTCATACATAGTTTTGTTATACATACAAAGTAAACTGCAGAAATCAAGAGCTTAATTATACCTCAATTATACCACAATTATTCCATTGTGTTATGTTAGCAAAAACAGAGCATTGCTATTGTCATGGAAATGTTCATCTTTATGACACTAGATTTCAATGACAATCTAATGGCATTTTTTCTTAACAGCACTGTGAATATATGTTACATCTCAGTGTGGCAAATGAGATATGCATCAAAAATATGTATCAGAAGGAATACCTAGCCTCCATGTACTCGTCAAAAGCAAACATTCTTCCCTACTTATTTACGAACAGATAGATATAATACAAGATCAAGAGACAGGGTGTTGTCTGAATCTTACGCAGAGAATCTCTATCCTCTTGTTATCTTATTTTATGGTTGGATATAAACCTAGTTATGCTTAGAATGAATTCATTGAAAAGATAGTCCTTAATTTGCGACCATTTGTTCAGGAACCATTTGAAATTATGATGGTGCTGAACAAAGGAACTTAGGACTGGTACATGAAGTTATGGCTGTTTTAGTGCTCCCTTGTCATGTGTTTGTGATCTGGGCTCTAGGCAACCCACTCGCATTTACAATGGATTCCCAAACACCCCTACATATGATCTCTATTTGTAATCTTCCCTGCTGGCTTTTTCAGAAAGTCAATAGGAAAGCCAGCAGGGAAGATCAGGTTTTTCTAACTTTCTAGCCCAGGAAGGGCAGGAGAAAAAGCACACTATGCCAGAGGAAAGAAGGTTTCTGAGCTTTGTTTTTCTGGCACAGTGCCTCCGGCTAGAAAACCTTTCTAACTTTATAGCCCTGGGAGGGCAGGGAGATAGCACACTGTGCCAGAGGAAAAAAGCTCTAACATAGGGAAACATAACCAGTGCACTTTCCACTCCATGGTGGGAGAGAAGCTGGTGCACTATGCAGGAGAAATAAATTCAGAAAGATCAGATCTTTCTGCTCTTTCTGCTCTGGTGTGCCAGTTCTGCACATGGAGAGAAGCTGCTTGCCCCCTTTCAGCTGGCAGCTCGTTCACCTGGTTCACTTAATGACCTGTATGGTTATTTAGCAATCACACCGAGGAGGACTGGGATAGTGGTCATTGAGCAAGGCAATTGCATTCGCTTAACACATACCACCTGCAACAACTAAACATTATAACTATACCACATTACAACTATAATGAGCAGGCTCCATTTCAGTTGTAAATGAGGACTACCTCAAAATGAATTATGAAAGGAATTTTTCTCCTTGGAAACTACTCTGGCAATGAAACAAAGATAAAAGAATGGATACAAAATATAAATGCTCAGTGCCAGATTGAATCCTAATGACCACACCCACTTTGCAAAGCACAAATAACCTTCTGACCCTGAAGACAATACATGTTTTCTTGTCCATCGCTCAAAGGATTCCTCATCCATTGCTCAAACTTTGCAGGTCTCTGCCTGGCTCAAACAGCCTTTAGGCTAAACCTCCACATATTAAATGGGATTCTGGAAAGTAAGCCCTAGAAGGTGTGCCTAAATTAGATAATGATCATTTGCCAACTTTGCTTTACTTAAATGTTTTCACTCAAGAACCACATACTGACATTAATTCTTATTAATGCCAACAAGAAGAACTTATTGATAAGCAAAATGGAGCCCATATTTAAACCAAATGATAACTGAAATATTGGCCTCTGATTACCTACAGTCCCTTCCATTTGCCTTGATATCAGCTGAATCTCTTGATGCACTATTGGAGAACTATAATAAACCTTTATCCAAGAGGTGCACCAGCATTTAAATCATGGTAATACTGCACTCTAATGGCAATCATGGCATCATGATTTGACAAGGACTACATTAATGCCAGAAAGTTTACCAGATACCAGGCCTATATAGCCAATAAAATAGCAGTGCGTAGGACCTTATCTAACAGAAGAGATACTGTAAATAACTGTTAAACTGTTTTAATTGGGTTGTTGATTTTAATTTCATTGTGATTTGTATTGGATATTGTTTTTGTAAGCCACCCTGAGTCCCTCGGGAGAATGGCGGCATATAAATCACAATAATAAATAAATAAAATAAATAAACTGTGAACTGATTTTAAAACAAGAATGTTGTTAGTGATGAAGTTCTTTTCTCATTTTTAATTCATTGCTCCAAGAGTAAACATAGTAATAGGTAATGGAAGCTGGCCTAAGTAGCCATTAAATTTGGTTTACAAATTTTAAAGAGTTCAGTACCCAGTAACCCAGAGAATGGTATATGCCATTACAACCTATTCTATAATTAGTTCACCCAATTTATTCTCCAATCACACAGATTTTAAAATGTTCTAATCTTATTTATATTTTATTTTTATTTTGTTTGCTGTCCATTTCCATGTATTTTAATCAAATATTTGCCCTTAAATTGAATGCTGAGGATGATTGCTAAAAGTAAAGAGGCAATCCTTGGTTCAGGAACTCCAAATTAATGATTTATTGAACTTGAAAAGGGAGTTTCACAATTTTCTTACACATTTCTAACAATCTTTAATCAATGCAAAGATACAACAGATACTTATGTAGCTTTAAATATATGGTACATCAGCATATGATAAACTCCCAATAAATTGTTAAGATCCAGTATTACTTCTGTCCTCATTTCAACCCACAGTCTTAAATCTTGTCCAATATTTTCATTTTAAATTTGGTTCAACCCAGAGCTTGTCACAAACAAAAATCAAGTTTGCTGAGGCATAAAGAGCCTTTAGGAAGACCATATATTGTAAATTGAAGAAAGAATGTAGGGTACTGTGGAAGAAAAAAAGTTGGAGGCACTAAACATTAATTAGGTGAAGTTGGCACAAAGGAGGAAAAACTGCTTTTTGGTGACCTGACCTATTGCCGACAAAGTTTCATAAAGGATTTCTAGAATAAGATACTCAATTCTATCTGGAACTTGGTATGAACTTTTCCATGGCCTATTTGGTATACTTTCTTCACCTACGGTCTCAAATATTTTATAGATCTCCAGTCACTATTTCAGAAACTGCCAAAGTCAATGCACAATTGAACAACAACAAAGTAGTTGGGAGAGATCTGATCCAAACAGAACTTCGAAAATCAAATTTTGATTGGTGGACTCTTTTCTTGGCCTCCCAATTTATCACCATTGATTAAGTCTTTACAGATGCCTACAGGTCTTCCTTAACAGTGACACTTAATAGTGTCACTTTTTAGGAAAGGTGTGGCAGCTACTGTTCAATAAATTTACTGTACTATAAACCTTTGCATAAAATTTGCTGCCCAAGCAATAAGATGGCTGCTAATATGTTTTAGAATATAGAATAACAGAGTTGGAAAGGACCTTGGAGGTCTTCTAGTCCAACTCCCTGCTCAGGCAGGAAACTCTATACCATTTTAGACTAATGGTTATCCAATCTCTTCTTTAAAATGTCCAGTGCTGGAACATTCACAACTTCTGGAGGAAAGTTGTTCCATTGTTTAATTGTTCTAACTATCAGGAAATTTCTTCTTAGTTATTAATTGCTTCTCTCCTTGATTAGTTTCCATCCATTGCTTCTTGACCTGCCCTCAGGTACTTGGAGAATAGCTTTTCACCGTGTTTGTGAAAACCCCTTTGATATTAGAACATTACTATCATGTCATCCCTAGTCCTTCTTTTCTTTAAACTAAACATACTCAATTCCAGCAACCATTCTTTATATGTTTTAGCCTCCCCTAATTATCTTTATTGCTCTTCTCTGCACTCATCTAGAGTCCCAATATCTTTTTTTCATCATGGCGACCAAAACTGGATGCAGTATTCCAAGTATGGTCTTACCAAGGCATTATAAAGTGGTATTAACACTTCATGTGATTTTTATTCTATTCCTCTATTAATGCAACCAGGGCCGGATTTAGATGAAAAGAGGCCCTAGGCTATTCCACTTATGAGGCCCTTTCACCAGTGGTGGGATTCAATTTTTTTAACAACAGGTTCTGTGGGCGTGGCTTAGTTGGGGGTGTGGCTTGGCAATCATGTGACTGGGTGGGCGTGGCTAGCTGGTCACATGACTGTGTAGGCGTGGGTAGCTCGTCATGTGACCGGGTGGGCGTGGCTATGTGCATAGGGACTACTCAGAGGGCTGAAAAAAGTCATTTCTGACTGGGCCTCACACTTTTGACCGGTCCTCACACTTATGACCATCCTCACATTTATGCCCGTGCAGCTTTCTTAACAACCATGTCACTCATTTCACAACTGCTTCTCTTCACCATGGTGACAAGATAGGGCAAAAACGTAAAATGTGAGGACAGTCGTAAGTTCGAGGACTGGTCAAAAGTGCGAGGACCAGTCAAAAATAACTTTTTTAGCCCTCTGAGTAGTCCATATACACAAAAGGACTACCCAGAGGGCTGAAAAAAGTGATTTCTGACAGGTCCTCGCACTTTTGACCGGTCTTCGCACTTATGACTGGTCATCATTTATGCCCATTGTAGCATTCTTAACAACCATGTCACTCATTTCACAACTGCTTCTCTTCACCATGGTGACAAGATAGGGCAAAAACGTAAAATGTGAGGACAGTCGTAAGTTCGAGGACTGGTCAAAAGTGCGAGGACCAGTCAGAAATAACTTTTTCAGCCCTCTGAGTAGTCCATATGCATAAAAGGATACAGCAATAGAGAGGGATGAAGGAAGGGAAGGGAAATTAGAGTAGGAGTGAGGGTAAGAGAGGGAGGAAGAGAGGAGGAGGAGGAGAAAGGAAGAGGAAATAGGGAGGAGAAGAAGAGGGGGAGGAAGAGAAAATAAGAAGGAAAGAAAAGAGAGAGGTGGTAGGTTTGAGGAGAAAGATTGCTGTACAATAAAAAAGATGAAAGGGAAGAAAGCCAACCCCAAACAAATATAAAGATATTAAGATAAAGAATGAATTGTTAAACTTTAAAGAATAAAAGAGAACAAATATGAATAAATAACAATAATTAGAAACACACATACAAACATACAATGTATTTTCTTTGAACAGAGTATTTGGCCGGTTCACAAATTTAAACAGTGTTTAGTCATTTCAATTAAATTTACAATTTCCTTTTTGCCATATTTATTCCTCATCTATTTTTGTAAAAAACCAATATTACCCTTCATCCTCATCTCTAATCTTAATCAAATTCAATTTTTCCCTTCTATTCTATATTATACCCCTTCCCATTGTCATCTATTTTTATATCCATCCTCACATTGGTTAATTATGTAATATTAGTTGTTTAATATAAATTCAACATTTTAATATAAATCAATTAGTTATATAACTACCTTTTTTGTATATTAATCAATATGAACATGAATATTCCAATTATTTCCATGCAATCCAATTTCTTACAAATCAATTAATTATATTTACCAATAATAATAAACCAAATAATTTCCCCCATATATTCCTCCAAACCACAACTTAACCATTTCTGCTTTCAACACAATATACAATTAATAGTATCTCAATTATTACAATTCCTTAGTTAAATAGAGCTTTTTTTCTTTTGTGTTTTAAAATCCTGAACTCTCCTCTTTTTCCCTAAATTTCCCATTGTTTGCACGTACCTTTTTTGGTGAGGAAAAAGAAAAGAATTCTGCCTGCCTAATTTTCCAACCTTGCAGCAACAGCAAAGCAGTTTCAGTTTCGTTTCTTTGCAAGGAAGCAGAAGAGCCCTGAGGAGGCCAATTAGCCTATGCTGAAGCTCCATGGGCCAATAAAATTACAAAAAAAAACACCGAACCCTTTGTTAAATTGCTGGCTCCCCCGCCCCCCCCGCCCCCAGAATCCCACCACTGTGTAGGCCCCTCTTGATCTTGAGGCCCTAGGCTGAAGCCTAGTTAGCCTATAGGAAAATCCGGCCCTGAATGCAACCTAGAACTATGTTGGCTTTTTTGGCAGCTGCAGCATACTACTGGCTCATATTTAAGTGATTGCCCACCTATCCTCTCATCCAAATTACTGATGAAGATGTTGAAGCATACTGGGCCTAAAACAGAGCCTTGGTGTACCCCACTGCATTCTTCCTTCCATGTAGATGCAGTTCCATTGAGGACTACATGTTGAGTGCACTTGGTCAGCCAGTTACAAATCCATCTGGTGGGGGTGCTGTCTAACCTACATTTTTTTATCTTATCAAGTAGTAGGTTGTGGTCTACTTTATCAAATGCTTTACTGAAGTCCAAGTAAAGTATATACACAGAATTCTTCTGGTCTACTAATTTTGTCACTTTTTACTGCATCAGTTGGTAGGGAAACACTCCAGTTGCCCAAAAGAACTTGTATGAGTTTTCATTGATTATAGGTGGATTTTGATTCAATATCTAGAATGAGGCTTTGAAGAAATTGGCAGCTTGTTCCATAGGCTGCCATCTAGTGTTCATAAATAAGGAAAAAATTATAGGTTAGATATGCTGTTGCAGGAGGTCTCTCTTCTTCAGTTTGATACCTTTGAAAGGTATCAAGCAATGTGTAGTCTTGTTCGACTCTTATTTAATTGTTACATTAAGTATATTAGAAAGGAGAGTGTTACCTTCATTCTTCTGTATACAGAATGGAATTATTCTTTCACAAACTCTGGTTAATCTATGATAGATCTTATATTTGGCCACAAAAAACTAGAAATTAACAATTTGAAAAATAAGTTGTCTTGTTTACTGTAGTCAAGCAACTTGTTAACAAACTGAACAAGCTAAAACTTAAATATTTAAATATTTATTTTAGTCTGATATGTGGAAGTATCCCTTCTGTTACATTTCAGTTTATACCCAAACACTTCTAATGCTATACTGAAGCCCAATGACAATTCCCGAACGTAGTCATTTTGAGTAAAATGCTAACCATCTTGTTATATGGTGCAGTTTTCTGCAGACTTATAGAAAATGCTCTAGAAGCAATTCACTTTAGATTTCTAAGAATCCTGCTGCATATTCTATAGTTAATGTATATCATTTAAGCTTGGGGTTATCTTTATGCAGTCCTATATGAAAATGTTCCATTTTAAATTCCAGGTGAAATTAAACCTTGGTAGTAGGATCCTTGTCCATTGCATCCTTATTGATACATTTATTTCCTTTGGGAGGGGGGAGGATATGTTGTCATGGTTTTGTGGTCTTTCATTTGAAATGTTGCTTGGTCTTGAAAGAATCTTTACAGAGATCAGAGAAAGTGTCCTCAACTTGGATCTACAAAGGTTGTTGTATGAACTCTCATTTAGGGCCTCATTTAGGGCTATTTGGGACTTCAATCAATCATAGCATAGGTGAGTTTTTTTCATATGTAAGCTTCTCCTCATAAAGTTCTTTTTAAATATCTCACTTGCTTCTTGGATGAGATCCTTACTCTTACCAATACTTACTCTTAGAATATTGGAGGGAAGGTATAGCAGTCTAACTTCCATTTTCAGACAGTTTTTGTCTATACCCAGAGGAAGTTGTCCAGTAGTTGCTCATTGCACTGCTTTTTAAAAGCCATATAGTACTTGAAACTAAAACCCACCCATGTTATTACGTTTTAGCCAGTTGATAAACACTGTCTTTCCTGTTAGTGGTTCAGTGTTTTTATACTCTGCTTCGGGCAGCAGCAACTACTGATTTACTATGGTCATTTTTATTATTTTTAATAATTACTACCAACCCCCCAAAAACTACCATATGTTCTGTATGATGAACAGTTAAAGGAACTAGGTATGTCTTGCGTAATAGAGAGAAGTATTAGGGATGGTATGATATCTATCTTCTGGTACTTGAGGAACTATAACACAAGGAGGAGGAGGTCGATTATACGCCAAAGCACCTAAGCGCAGGACAAGAAGCAATGGGTGGAAAGTTATTAAAAAAAGGATCCAGCCTGGAACTAAGGAGAAATTTTCCAACAATGAAAACTGTTAATCAATGGAACTGTTTGCCTTGAATTGTGGGTGCTGAAGATTTTGAAGAATAGATTGGGCAACCATTAGTCCAGGATGGAATAAGGTGTCCTGCCTTGGGCAGGGGGTTGGACTAGAAGATCTCCAAGATCCCTTCCAGCCCTATGATTCTATGATTCTAAGTGTCTTAGCTTGCCTTGCTATGCAATGTGTTGAATAGAAGGGAACCATTCTTGCTTGGATTTTATGAGACTTCTGTTGTGAATCGATACTTAGTAGGTTTCTATTGCTGTGCATTCTCCAATTTCTCCATTCTTCTAAGTTTGAAGTGTTGGCAGCATTTCTTCTTTCCTGTGTTGCATCAGATGGATTCTTGCCACTGTCAACATATATTGTATGGTGCATTTGATTTATTTTATCTGGGATTATACCTAATACATAGAATTTTGCTTTCATTTTTAAAATTTTGGGGGTGTTTTGGTATATTTCTTTTGAGTACTTTTGAATCTTTTTGCACAACTACCACATGTGATAAAATGTTTCCAACATTTACCATTGTATGACCTGCCAATTGGTATTAAAGGAGTTATATACCAAGGAACTTAACTTCTGAAAAAAAAAAAATTTGTGAAATAAAAACCAGCTATGAGGTGAGAAAGAGTGAAAAGAAAGAAAAGAAGGACAAAAAGAGTGAATTTTTGAGCTTTAATTGACAGGATGCAATAAATATATTTATAACAAATTATTCAAGAAAATAAAACAAGATCTTGAAATATGGAAAAATATTCCTAGCTAGGACAATAAAAATAAATATATTACACAAATATTTTATTTTGAATGGCAGTAATTCAAATCAAAAATAAAGAATAAGAGATCTGGCAAAGAACAATGAATAGATGTACATGCAATGAGAGAAAACAAGAATAAGATTCAAATTTTGTAAAACTTGAAAGAGGAGATAAACTAGTTTTTTTCAAATACAGTACATATTCTGGAACTGGTGGCTTACCATGGATAACAGAATGGATAACATTTCCTAATATCAGATACAAACTGCAGGTAGTCCTCTATTTACAGTTCATTTAAGGACTGTTCGAAGTTATAACAGCACTGAAAAAAGTGATTTAAGACTTTTTCACACTTACCACCATTGCAGCATCCCCATGATCACATGATCAAAATTCAAACACTTGGCAGCTGGTTCATATTAATGATGGTTGAAGTGTCCTGGGGTCCTGTGATCACCTTTTGCGACCTTCTGAACAAGCCAAGTCAATAGGGAAGCTAGATTCGCTTAACCCAGGCTACTAACTTAGCAACTGCAGTGATTCACTTAAAAACTATGGTAAAAAAAGGTGGTAAAATGGGGCAAAATTTACTTAACAGATGTTTCACTTAGCAATAGAAATTTTGGGCTCATTTGTAAATCGTAAGTCAAGGAGTATCTGTATAGATGGAACAGAGTTAGCCAATGAACTTCATAGATGTTTATAGTATATGGAAACAAAAGAAGACTTTTGAAATGATATAAGAAAAAGTTTGTTAAAAATGTGAAATCCTTAAAAGCAAGAACAAATCTGACAATTTCATTACTAGCATCACCATCAAATGCTTTTTATTTAAAGGACAATTGTGCTAAGTTTACAATCAATTTTGTTACGCTGCAACCTGATACTACAATTGTTGAAATTCGTGTTTTTTCTCATTAATCTACACTCAGTTCCCCATAATGACAAAGTGAAAACAGAATTTTAGAAATATCTGTAAATTTATTAAAAATAAAAAAATGATTAATGAGAGAAAAATGAATTTCAACAACTGTAGAATCAGATTACAGCAAAACAAAACTGACAAAAATGCAGAGGGTCTGAATACTTTCTGAATGCATTGTGTACAGCATTAAGATAATTTATTAGGACATATTAACAAATTTTTACTCAAACATGGTTGTAAAGTTACATGTTTTTCTCTCTTCTCTCAGTCTCATATGCTCTCTCTCCCCCTTTCCCTCTCTCTACTCCTCCCTTTTTCATACATAATAGCAATAGCACTTAGATTAAGGTGACCAGATTTTAACATTGGTAAAGAGGGACATTGTGGGCGTGGCTAGCTGGTCATGTGACTGGGTGGGCGTGGCTAGCTGGTCATGTGACCTGGTGTCCATGGCTATGTGTATAGGGTAAGGTGAACAGATTTTAACATTGGTAAGAGGGACACCATTGTGGGCGTGGCTTATTGGGTGGGCGTGGCTTGGAGGCCATGTGACTGGGTGGGCGTGGCTAGCTGGTCATATGACCGGGTGGCCATGGCTATGTGTATAGGGACTACTCAGAGGGCTGGAAAGTCATTTCTGACAGGTCCTCACACTTTTGACTGGTCCTCACACTTATGACCATCCTCACATTTATGCCCGTGCAGCATTCTTAACAACCATGTCACTCATTTCACAACTGCTTCTCTTCACCATGATGACAAGATAGGGCAAAAATGTAAAATGTGAGGACAGTCGTAAGTTCGAGGACTGGTCAAAAGTGCGAGGACCAGTCAAAAATAACTTTTTCAGCCCTCTGAGTAGTCCATATGCACAAAAGGACTAACCAGAGGGCTGAAAAAAGTCATTTCTGACAGGTCCTCGCACTTTTGACTGGTCCTCACACTTATGACCATCCTCACATTTATGCCCGTGCAGCATTCTTAACAACCATGTCACTCATTTCACAACTGCTTCTCTTCACCATGATGACAAGATAGGGCAAAAATGTAAAATGTGAGGACAGTCGTAAGTTCGAGGACTGGTCAAAAGTGCGAGAACCAGTCAAAAATAACTTTTTCAGCCCTCTGAGTAGTCCATATGCACAAAAGGACTAACCAGAGGGCTGAAAAAAGTCATTTCTGACAGGTCCTCGCACTTTTGACTGGTCCTCACACTTATGACCATCCTCACATTTATGCCCGTGCAGCATTCTTAACAACCATGTCACTCATTTCACAACTGCTTCTCTTCACCATGATGACAAGATAGGGCAAAAATGTAAAATGTGAGGACAGTCGTAAGTTCGAGGACTGGTCAAAAGTGCGAGGACCAGTCAAAAATAACTTTTTCAGCCCTCTGAGTAGTCCATATGCACAAAAGGACTAACCAGAGGGCTGAAAAAAGTCATTTCTGACAGGTCCTCGCACTTTTGACTGGTCCTCACACTTATGACCATCCTCACATTTATGCCCGTGCAGCATTCTTAACAACCATGTCACTCATTTCACAACTGCTTCTCTTCACCATGATGACAAGATAGGGCAAAAATGTAAAATGTGAGGACAGTCGTAAGTTCGAGGACTGGTCAAAAGTGCGAGGACCAGTCAAAAATAACTTTTTCAGCCCTCTGAGTAGTCCATATGCACAAAAGGACTAACCAGAGGGCTGAAAAAAGTCATTTCTGACAGGTCCTCGCACTTTTGACTGGTCCTCACACTTATGACCATCCTCATATTTATGCCCGTGCAGCATTCTTAACAACCATGTCACTCATTTCACAACTGCTTCTCTTCACCATGGTGACAAGATAGGGCAAAAATGTAAAATGTGAGGACAGTCGTAAGTTCGAGGACTGGTCAAAAGTGTGAGGACCAGTCAAAAATAACTTTTTCAGCCCTCTGAGTAGTCCATATGCATTAAAGGATACAGCAATAGAGAGGGATGAAGGAATGGAAATTAGAGTAGGAGTGAGGGTAAGAGAGGGAGGAAGAGAGGAAGAGAAGGAGAAAGGAAGAGGAAGTAGGGAGGAGAAAAAGAGGGCAGGGGGAAGAGAAAGTAAGAAGGAAAGAAAAGAGAGAGGTGGTAGGTTTGAGGAGAAAGATTGCTGTACAATAAAAAAGATGAAAGGGAAGAAAGCCAACCCCAAGCAAATATAAAGATATTAAGATAAAGAATGAATTGTTAAACTTTAAAGAATAAAAGAGAACAAATATGAATAAATAGCAATAATTAGAAACACACATACAAACATACAATGTATTTTCTTTGAACAGAATATTTGGCTGGTTCACAAATTTAAACAGCGTTTAGTCATTTCAATTAAATTTACAATTTCTATATTTCCTTTTTGCCATATTTATTCCTCATCTATTTTTTTAAAAAAACAATATTACCCTTCATCCTCATCTCTAATCTTAATCAAATTCAATTTTTCCCTTCTATTCTATATTATACCCCTTCCCATTGTCATCTATTTTTATATCCATCCTCACATTGGTTAATTATGTAATTATGTAATACAGTTGTTTAATACAAATTCAACATTTTAATATAAATCAATTAGTTATATAACTATCTTTTTTGTATATTAATCAATATGAACATGAATATTCCAATTATTTCCATGCAATCCAATTTCTTACAAATCAATTAATTATATTTACCAATAATAATAAACCAAATAATTTCCCCCATATATTCCTCCAAACCACAACTTAACTATTTCTGCTTTCAACACAATATACAATTAATAGTATCTCAATTATTACAATTCCCTAGTTAAATACAGCTTTTTTTTCTTTTGTGTTTTAAAATCTTGAACTCTCCTCCTAAATTTCCCATTGTTTGCAGTTTTTCACCTACCTTTTTTGGGGAGGAAAAATAAAAATAAATCTCTCTCTGCCTCATTTTGTCACGTTGCACCAAAGATCCTGGTTTCGGTTTCGTTTCTGCAGCTTAGCTAGGGGGAAAAAAAACTGCTTCAGGAACTCTTTACACTGATTGCCTGTAGGGCGGCCCTTTGAAGCCCCGGGCAAGAGTTTAAACAGTTTTTTTTTCTTCTAGCCATCAGCTGGGGCTCAAGAGGCAGCGGGACTCAGGAGGCAGAATGAAAAATCGGGACTTTTTTGAAACGCCGCGGGACGCGGGACAAATTGCTAAAAATTGGGACTGTCCCGCCAAAAGCGGGACATCTGGTCACCTTAACTTAGATTTATATACTGCTTACAGTGCTTTACAGCCCTCTCTAAGTGGTTTCCAAAGTCAGCATATTATCCCCAACAATTTGGGTCCTCATTTTACCCACCTCGGAAGGATGGAAGGCTGAGTCAACCTTAAGCCTGGTGAGATTCGATCTGCTAAATTGCAGGCAGCTGGCAGTCAGCAGAAGTAGCCTGCAGTACTGCACTCCACAGAACCACTGTGCCACCGTGGCTCAAAGAAGAAGAAGAGGGAAAAAAATCTGTTTTGATCCATATAGGAGTAGTTTTTTCTGTAAATATTTAATAAGATAATATGTCCACTAGAAAGAAAAGCTTGTATTTATTTGTGAAGGGTGTATAACTGTTATGTAAAACAATTGTCTTATTTGTAGACCTTTGATGACAAAATAAAAAAACCTGTTGCAATTCGATTGAAAATTAATCAAAAAGAAGTTTCATTTTTAATTGAGCACAAGTCCTTATTTATAAGAAAACTTACAGTACTGTCCAGAAATATTGCCATCTTGTGGTTTTTATGGTAAATAGTAGCATTTAATAAAACCTATTTGCAAACAGTATATATTGGAAGAAATAAGAATATCACTTTCACAGAAGATAGAGGAGGAGATTTTGTGTGAGCTTGTGTAGTTTAGGTCTTTCACAAACATAGTGCTCTTACCCTTGACAATTAACTCCAGGTATTCAAACTACTGATGCGTTTGACATCAAAACCCTCCACTTAGGACTATCAGATCTCTGAATCCAAAAATAATATAATTGCATTTGAATACAGTTTGTGTAATAAGCATATTAATTTGCATAGTATTTTTAGACATTTGCTCTCAGCAATCTCGGTTTATACCTTTATTCTAGTTGTAGAATAAAGCAATGCAACTAGAATAAATACAAATATAGCTAGCAGAAACTGTATAAGGATCCTCAAACAGTAAAAATAATGTTAGCCAACATGGAACAAACAGTGCAATAAATCATAGTAAATGTGGTTATTGATGATGTGTCAAAATACAAATGCCCAAAACTAAGCTAAACATTATAGAAGCATCTTATTCCTTTTTGTTCGCTCTTTCTGCTGTGTCTGTGTATTACTCACTAATGTAAATCTTCATTCAACAATAATTAATCAAAACACAGCAAATACCTTCAATATCCAAGGCTGAGAAATAGGTGCTACAGAAGACCAAGATGCATATAGATCACTGATGTTTTTCAATTGACAGCAATAGTTGAAAAGCTGTTTTTAAAAATTGCAAAACAAAGTAGAATTCACTCAGTATCTTTGTCTTGTTCTCATTTACTTTTCGGAATGTTTTCCAGCATGCTACTTAAAGAGGGAAGCATGACCCTCACCTGGGAAAAAGTTGTTTATTCTGCTGTAGCTATCCCTTTAGTGACTACAGGGAAATACAAAAATAAATAAATAAAAGGCTCAAGTACCACAATGAATAAAAATATTGCCAGAAGCTTTTAACCTTTAGAAAGTTTAATCTGTTTGGAAAATGTGAATGATAATAGCACATGGAATGTAAGAGTGTCATAGCAAATATATAGGCAGCTAGGAGAAGATGAGTCTAGAAACAGCTATTCTGCAATATCACCTTTCTACTTTTTACACCGTTATTCTGCTATAAGCTTTTAGGCCAGCATCTTTGACAAAGCATATTCCAGTTTTACTTAACAGAAAGCCATTCAGTGGCCAGGATTTAATAATAGATTGGGGAAGAGTGTGACATTAGGAACCCTTTTAATATACCACTGTAAAAGAAAAACAAGAAGTCGAAGAAGAAAACAGCATGGTTGAACAAAGATCTCACTGATAAACTGAAAGACAAAAGGATAAGTACAAAAAATTGAAAGAGGGACACGTAACTAAGGCAGAATATCAGCAGATAGCCTGCGTCTGCAAAAGGAAAGCAAAGACTTAGAATGAACAAGAACTTGCAACAAAAGTAAAAGATAAATAACAAGGAAAAAGTCAAGGAAACAGAAGATGGCAAAGAAGTAACAGGCAGTAGAGAGAAAGCAGAGCTGCTTAACTAATTCTTTGCATCAGTCTTCACAGAAGAAGAGACTATAGCTCAACCTACCAAAAAACATAACTGAAAAGACAGACTAGAAATAAAAATTAAAATAAGCAAGAAAATGTTAAGAACACCTGTCTGACCTTGATAAATATAAATCACCGGGACC
Source organism: Pantherophis guttatus (assembly GCF_059756535.1). Taxonomy (NCBI): domain Eukaryota; kingdom Metazoa; phylum Chordata; class Lepidosauria; order Squamata; family Colubridae; genus Pantherophis; species Pantherophis guttatus. The sequence continues at coordinate 68,681,048 of NC_142066.1, read as the reverse complement.
TGACAGATTACATCCCAGAGTTCTGAAAGAGCTGGCAAATGTTATCTCATAACCATTGTATCATATCTTTTAAAAAATCTTGAAGGACTAGGGAACTATCAGAGGAGCAAAACAGAGCTGATTTGGTTTCCATCTTCAAAAGAGAGAGAGAGAAAAAAAAACAGACCAGGGGTGGGTTCTACTTACCTTTACTACCGGTTCGTAATGGGATCACTCGCTTCGCTCGCGCACGCATGTGCACATCGCCAATGATGACATCCAGGGCAGTGGGGAGGGCTTCCCGCCAGTTTTACTACCGGTTCTTGCGAACCGGTCCAGACTAGGGGCAAACCACCACTGAACCAGACCCAGGAAACTAAAGACCAATCAGCCTAACATCAATATCTGGGAAGATACTGGGGGAAAAAAAATAACAAAAAACCCCATCTGTGAACATCTGGAAACAAAAAAAGTTATAACTAGTAGCCAGCATGGGTTTGTTAAAAACTGATCATGCCAAACCAATCTTATATCATTCTTTGACAAAGAGACTAAATTAGTAGGCAAGCGAAATGCTGTGGACATAGTATAGTTAGACTTCAGCAAGGCATTTGGCAAAGTTGACCACAACCTACTTCTTTGTAAGCTAGAAAAATGTGGGATCACCACCAGATGGATTTGTAAGTGGCTGACAAACCGTATTCAATGAGTAGTCCTTAACAGTACTACATCTATATGGAGGAAAGTAAGCAGTGGCATACCACAAGGTTCCATCTTAGGCCCAGTACTCTTCTATACCTTTATTTATTTATTTATTTATTTATTTATTTATTTATTTATTTATTTATTTATTTATATGCCGCCCTTCTCCAGAGACTCAGGGCGGCTTACAATGCGTTAAGCAATAACCTTCATACTTTTGTATATACCTGCTTAGTAGGGCTTTTGGCCCCCCCCAGCGGTGTTCTTTTTTTATACAAAGTCAGCTTATTGCCCCCACAAACCGGGTCCTCATTTTACCTACCTCGAAAGGATGGAAGGCTGAGTCAACCTTGAGCCTGGTGAGATTTGAACTTGCAGTAATTGCAGGCAGCTGGTATTAGTTAACAGTACTTTAGTCTGCTGCGCCACCAAGGCTCTTCTTGATTTATCTTCATAAATGACTTAGATAAGGAAATACCAGTAGAAAGGCAATTCATCAAATTTGTAGATGACACTAAGCTGGTAGGAATAGCTGACACCCCAGAAGATAAACTCAAGATCCAAAAACATCTTGAAAGACTTGAATAATGGGTCCTATCCAACAAAATGAAATTTAATGTGGAGAAAAGCAAAGTTTTACACCTGCACAGGAAAAATCAAAGGTACAAGTACAGATTAGATGAAACCTGGCTCAAAAACAGTAACTGTGAGAGGGACCTTGGAGTTCTAGTGAATGATCATTAGACATGAGTCTAAACATGAGTCAGCAGTGTGCAGGAGCAACCAAAAAAATCTAATACAATCCTTGGTTGTATAAAAACAGAGGTATAGAATCAATATCACGTGAAGTATTACTACCGCTTTATAAAGCTTTAGTAAGGCCACACCTAGAATACTGCATCCAGTTTTGGTCATCACATTACAAAAAAGATGTTGAGACTTTGAAAAAAGTGTAAAGAAGAACAACTAAGACAATTAAAGGCCTGGAGACTAAAACATATGAAGAACAGTTGCAGGATTTGGATTTGGCTAGACCACAGAAAAGAAGGATTAGGGGGGACATGATAGCAGTATTCCAGTATTTGAGACACTGCCACAAAGAGGAGAAGGTCAATTTATTTTCCAAGGCATCAGAAGGTAGGAGGAGAAACAATGAATGGAAACTAATCAAGGAAAGAAGCTGTAATGCAGTGTTTCCAAAAGTGTGGTACGTGTACCCCCAGGGGTACGGGAAGAGTTTGGTGGGGGTACGCGTTGCACCAGAGTTTAGTGGGGATCACGTGGGAATATCCACTGCATTTGTAGACATTAAGTCGAAAAAAAAGAACCGCATCTCAGATTAAAATTAACAACCAGGGAACCAAATTATGATGATCTGTCATCTCAACATAAACAATTTCATCCTTCTCATTGAATCAAATAAATGTTCTTTATAATATAACTTTCGTTTATTTTCTGTATGTACCAAAAAAATAAAAAATAAATATATTTTGATTTTTATTAAAGCATATGTTTTTTATGAGGGGTACTCAGCATTACGAAAATTATAGAAGGCGTACACATATGTCAAAAGTTTGGGAAACACTGCTGTAATGTATAGAGTCTACTCTATAGGCAGGCCCCCTGTTGGAATGTTTAGTAACATTCTGTTCTCCAATTGGTTAACCGTCTGACAGCCGGTATATAAGGGCTGTCAGGCTGAGTTCGCGCGTTCTGCTTCTGAGACAGCTCCGCAGTGCATGGCTGTCAGATGTTGTATTAAATGTTGTTACCTCATACTTCAGCACCGCATCCATCCTGTCATTCCAATTGGCCGGTATCAGAAGCAATCTGGAATTAAGGAGAAACTCCCTATAGCGAGGACAATTAATCAGTGGAACAGCTTGCCTTCAGAAGTTGTGGGTGCTTCATCATTGGAGGTTTTTAAGAAGAGACTGGACAGTCACCTTTCTGAAATGGTATAGGGTCTCCTGCTTGAGCAGGGATGTGTATTAGAAGACCTCCAAAGTCCCTTCCAGGTCTATTCTGATTGACTGAATACAGTTGCAGAGGTTTCAGTTAAGTAAATAGAGAGTTGAAACAAAACAGGATAATAGGTGTTTGATTTTTCAAGATCTTCACCTCCAAGTACTATTTATTTAGAAGACTGAAATGATAAGGCATATTTCTATTTCTTTGGAAAATGACTTGATGAATATAATTCATTCTGAGCTCAGGGCAGGGATAACAGATTAATGGATACTTCTGAAGTGAAATGCACAATTAGTAGATAGCTAGCAACTTTTAGTCTCTAGAAAGATGTATTAGGAAAGTGAATGAAAATTGTATTTTTCTTTCTTATATTCTTTACCAGTTAACTAAATTGAATGTGATACAGTTGGATGCCAGGCTGCAGTGGAGAATGAGAACCATAAAAACAAAATGATGATGATTCCAAAGCCAGAATCCAGTATTTTATTTTCAGTAATGAAAACATTAATGCAGAATATGAACATGCAAAGCACTTTAATTTTGTAGTCTGTAAGGTAATCTTCTATAAGCAGGGAAAGCTAAGATTTGCATATCAATCTTAAATTAACATTAGTGTTCTATACCAGTTACTGACTAGGTTATGCAGGGAGAACATCTGGAGAAAGATTGTGAGCTGGAGCGTTGGTGTAAAACTTATTCAAATTTCACTAACAAGGACTATGGAGTTTTTCTTAGAAATCTGAATAAATGCTTGCCATTGACAAAATCAAAATATAGGACAAAGTCTTTGCTAAATTATGCTATTCTTGGGTTAAGGATTGCAATTTGGTTTTAGAAATGTAATGGTTACTGCTAAAAGAGTGATCAAAATGAGATTTTGGAGGAAGAATAGAATAGAATAGAATAGAATAGAATAGAATAGAATAGAATAGAATAGAATAGAATAGGGAAAAAAGACGTATTCAAATATATGTATAGTGAATGATTATAATGGAATAATAGATATAAGAAATTATTATATTTGCAATAAAAAAAAAAAAGAGGAATGTACTGCCGAAAACTTTTTTTAATATGACTGAAGAATTGAATCTAAATGATATATGGAGGTTATTAAACCCCAAAGGAAAAAATACTTTCTGTTCTAATCCACATGATTCCTTTTCAAGAATAGATATGTTATGGGCAAATAAAGAAATAATTAAAAAAATTGAAAATGTAGAGATTCTCCCTAATGATTGGGCAGACTATAACCCCTTGAGAATAACCTGGAAAGGCCAAAAAAGGAAACCTAGGCGATGGACTCTAAATACACAAATACTACAGGAAAAAGAATATTTAGAGAAAATAGAAAAAGAGCTAAGCTTATTCCTCGATGTAAATAAAAGACAGCACACATCATTACAGAATATATGGGATACATTAAAGGCATTTATGAGAGGAATAACAATAGCATATTCATCGATGAGGAACAGGGGAAAAAGGCAACAGCAGGATATACTATTGAAAAAATTAGAATATCTAGAAAATAAATTTCAATTAAATTTAGATGACCTCCAGATTAAAGAAGAATTAATATCAGTTAAACATGAACTAAACTTAATTGAACAAATAGACCATATCAAAAAGATTAAATATATGAAACAATATCAATTTGAAAATGCAAATAAACCGGGGAGGTGGTTGGCATATAAACTTAAAAAAGAAAGAGAAAGCAGGATAATTTACCAATTACAAGATGAGGTGGGCGATTTACAAAACAGCAAGGAAGAAATTAGAAAGATAACATTAGAATATTTCAAAAATTTGTATAATCAAGAAGAAGTGGAGATGGAAAAAATAAATACTTATTTACAAGAGGAAGGTATGCCCAGGTTAGAGGAGGAAGAAAAGATGGGATTAAATAGAGAGATTTCTTTGGAAGAACTAAAAGAAGCAATGTATAGACAAAAAAATAATAAAACTCCGGGACCTGATGGGCTACGAGGTGAATTCTATTAAAAAATGGGGGAAATATTAAAACTGATACTTTTGGATTTGTATGATGAGGTATTGCTGGAAGCAAAAATGCCCAACTCATGGAAAGAGGCATACATCACAGTCATCATAAAAGAATATACCGACCCAACCCAGATTCAAAACTACAGACCAATTTCTCTTTTAAATACTGATTACAAGATCTTTCTGACCATTATGGCAGGAAGGATGAAAAAAACACTGAATGGAATTATCCACTCCGATCAGAATGGCTTTCTCCCAAGGAGGCAAATTAAAGATAATACAAGGACGGTTTTGAATATATTAGAATATTACAAGGCGCATCCAGAGAAACAAGTAGCCCTTGTTTTTCTGGATGCGCAGAAAGCCTTCAATAATTTAAATTGGACGTACACGATAAAACAAATTAAAGAAATGAAATTTGGCACTGAATTTGAACAGATGATCAAAACAATTTATTCCACTCAAAAAGCAAATATTATAATTAATGGAGAAATTACAAAATCATTTGAGATAAAAAAAGCAGTTTGCCAGGGATGCCCATTATCATCTCTGCTCTTTATTCTGACATTAGAGTCATTTTTGAAAAAAATTAGGGCAAACACAGAGATTAAGGGGACCAAAATTAAGAGAGAAGAATATAAATTAAAAGCATTCGCAGATGATTTGGTGTTTTTCATTGAGGAGCGAAAAGAGACAGGGCTGACATTAATAAAGGAAATAGAAAAATATGGAGAAATATCCAGCCTTAAAATCAACAAGACAAAAACAAAAATGATAGTCAAAAATATGACAGGACAACAAGAAAAAGAATTAAAGGGAAATTGGGATTACAAAGTGCTAAAAAAATTAAATATTTAGGAATATGGTTGACGGCGAGATGCTCAATAAAAGAAGATAATTATACAAAACTTGTACAGCAAATAAAATTGGATTTAGAAAGATGGGATGCACTACAAATATTTATGTTGGGCTGAATTGCAACAATCAAAATGAATATTTTGCCAAAATTGTTATATCTTTTCCAGACCATACCCATAAAATTAGATAGGAAATTCTTTATAGAACTGAACCAAATTACACTGAAATTTATATGGGCTGGCAGAAAACCACGAATAAAACTAACAGACTTCCATGACAGCAGAAGCAGAGATGATCTAGGGCTCCCAGATTGGAGATTCTATTATAAAGCAGCAATTTTAACCTGGATTAAGGAGTGGACAAATTTAAGAAATAAAAGATTACTTATACTGGAAGGGCGTGATTTACAAAAAGGGTGGCATGCCTTTCTATGGAATAAAGAAAATAAATCCCATTCATATTTTTTTCACCACAAAATTTGAGAGGCCTTAATGCCAGTATGGCAAGAAATTAAAAAAATATATATTATATGAAAATACTAGAGTGGGTGTCAACAATGGAGGCAATGATACACCCAAACGCTATGGATATGAACAAAATGGTCAAATATCATGAAATTTTAAACTTGCAAGAAAATTTAAAAAGTAAGCAAGATCTGGAGAAACAAGGAATTATAATTGATTGGTGGCCATATTTACAAATAAAATTGCGGTATTCAAAAGACAAAGAGGATTTTAGTATTGAACTGGTTCCACAATATTTAGATAAACTACTGATTGGCCCAGATGAAGAATTAATAACCAAATTGTATAAATATTTTTTGGAATTTGATAAAGCAGAGGAAATAGTGAAAGGAGCGATAATAGCATGGGCAAAAAATGTAGGGCACAATATTGAATTAGAGAAATGGGAAATAATTTGGAACAAAAACTATAAATTAACAATATCAGTAAAATATAAGGAAAACCAATATAAAATGTTATCTGGCATTTGGCTCCCTCAAGATTGGCAAAAATATATCCAAATTTGGCCCCAAATTGCTGGAAATGTGGACAGAAACAGGGTATCTTACACCAGTCATGGTGGCTGTGTCCAGAATCCAAAAAATACTGGTGGAGTTGGGGAATGGTTGCAAGAAATAACAGGTATTCAATTAGAATTTGTACCAGAACTATACTTCCTGGGAATAATGGGAAAGACCTACAATAAGAAGACAAGACATTATATTTGTATTCCACAAAGTATGACCAAGATCCAGCCATAGCGGTATTTTATAATCCCATTTGAATCGATGCTTCTTCCAAACTCTCATCAAAGAGTCTCTAAGTATATGACTTTTAAATAATTTATCAACTTTGTCATCATAAAATAAGTAAGCATGCCATCCAAATTCAAGATCAAAACTTTCTGCATTCAATATTCCAGCCTTTTTACTTCCAAACCAATCACTTGTTAAAGTTAAAGCTGCTGCATCATAATATAACTGTAGGTTTGGAAGTTTAAGACCTCCTCTTTCTGGAACATCTTGCATAATTTTCAATTTCACTCTCGGCTTTTTCTCGTTCCAAACAAACTTATTAAGTCCAGTTTGCCAGACTTTCAATTGTTTATCGCTTTTAAGCACCGGAATCATTTGAAACAAAAAAAGAAATCTTGGCAAAATGTTCATCTTAACTGCCGCTATTCTTCCAAGTAGAGACAGCTGCAGTTTTTTCCAAGTCTCCATATCTTTCTGCACCTCTCGCCACAACACCTCATAGTTATTTTGAAACAATTTCATATTTGATTCTGCAACCTGAACTCCTAGATATTTTACCTTAGGTACAGTCTCAAAACCTGCCCTCCTTTCAAGCTCATGTTTACGATCTTGTGTCATGTTTTTAGCTATCATTTTAGTCTTTTTTGTATTCAGTCTAAAACCTGAAACTTTACCATAGTCTTGTATAATGTCCTTCATCAAGATTATTGATTACATTGGTTGTGATAGGGTAACAACCAGATCATCTGCAAATGCCTTTATTCTGTAATCCTCTTGCCTAATCTTTATACCTTTCAAGATATTAGAGTCCCGTATTGTATTTAGCAAGACTTCTAGTGTTAAAATAAATAAAAGTGGGGACAACGGACATCCCTGTCTTGTTCCTTTTTCAATTTTAAACTCTGTTGTCAGACTTCCATTAATAATAATCTGTGCCTTTTGCTCTTGATAAATTGCTGAAATCACCTGTATAAATTGATCCCCAAAGTCCATCTTTTTTAAAGTCTTTAGTAGAAAATTCCAATCCACTCTATCAAAGGCCTTCTCTGCGTCCAAAAAGACCAGCACTGCAGGAATCTGTTTATTCTTCTCAAGATATTCCAATAAATCTATTACTTGCCTTACATTGTCCTTCATGTATCTGCCTTCGATAAATCCCGCTTGATCATCATGAATCACCTTTTGAATTACTGGCATCAACCTGTTGGCTAGTACTTTCGCAAAGATTTTATAATCTGTATTCAAAAGAGATATTGGTCTATAGTTCTCTGGTTTTTTAGGACCGATTTGTTCTTTTGGTATCAAAGATATGTAAGCTGTTGTCCATGATGGGGGTATTTTACCCCCTTGCTGAATATTGCAAAATAAATCTCTAAGTTGTTCCACCATTTCAGCTTGCAAAGTTTTGTAATACACTGCGGTCAAACCATCCGTGCCAGGAGCTTTGGCTGTTTTTAACTGTTTAATTGCTACTATTATCTCCTCTTCTGTTATAGGATAATTCATTCTTTCCTTTTGTTGATCAGTAATTTTTGTAACTCTTTTATCGTTTAAATATTTTTCTATAAGTCCGTTCTGCACCTCCTCTTTAGCATATAATTTAGTATAATAGTCCACAAAAGCTTCTTTAATTAATTTTTGTTGAAGGATTTCTTTCCCTCCAATATCAATACTATCAATAGTCCGTATACTTTGTTTTTTCCTCAATGTGTAAGCCAACCATCTGCCCGGTTTATTAGCGTTACAAAATGTGTTATGCTTCGCATATTGTAAGTTTGTTGCAACTTGTTCCGCCATAAGCATTTGAAATTGGTCTTTCAAAAGTTTTATAGCACTACGTATTCTTTCATCTGTTGGATTTTTAATAAGTAACTGTTCTTTATTCTTTATTTCTATTTCCAGTTCAGATCTTTTCTTTTGTCGGAACAGTCTATGTTTAGAGTTCATGTAGATAAGTACCCCTCTCATATAAGCTTTACTTGCGTCCCACACAATTTCAATTGGGGTACCTTTATTCAAATTTATTTCGAAAAATTCTTTCAAATGCTTTTTAAGTTCTGTTGTATTTTTTTCATATCTAAACAAATTCTCATTTAATCTCCAAGAACGTCTCTCAACCTTGCCCATCTCAATTTCTATCCATACTGGGCTATGGTCAGTCAAAGTTCTTGGAAAAATCTTTGTTCTTTTTGTCTTAACAAGTAAATCATCTGTCAACAAAATGAAGTCAATCCTAGAGAAGGATCTGTGTCTGTCAGAAAAAAAAGTGTAGTCCAATTCTTTTGAATTATGTATTCTCCAAACATCTTTTAATTCCATATCTTCTTTCATGTCAAAAAAGGTCTGTGGTAATCTGATCCTAGACTTTGCCAAACTCTTTTTATCTAATTTAGAGTCGATTACTCCATTCCAGTCTCCCATAATTAAAATAGATCTGTAATCCCATTGCAATATTTTAGTATGTAACATCTTATAAAAATAGTCCTGTTGTTGATTGGGAGCATAAATTCCAATCAGAAGAATTTGGCCATTTGCTGTAAGCAATTCAATTGCTACAAACCTACCATCTTCATCTGCTTCTATAACTTTAGCTGTTAACTTTTTATTTACATAAATAACCACACCATTCTTTTTTTGCGAAGTTGAAGATATAAAATGTGTTCCTAGTTTGGAGTTTATCAAATATTTTTGATCTTGAGTTGTGATATGCGTTTCTTGTAAACAAATTATATCATTATTAAATTGTTTCAAATATGTAAATAATTTCTTCCTTTTCTGTGCTGAATTCAACCCATTAACATTCCAAGATAAACACTTAAACATCATCACCCTCTTTCTGGAGCAAAGAGCAAAATAATTGAAGGTCATCCGAAAGCTTCGATCTCGCTCCCCCCATGGCTCCAGTCTCTTGTGCAGTACTCTTAACTGCCTCCTTGTCTTGTCTTTCCTGTTGTTGTTGTTGCTTTTGTTTAAGTAACTTAGATTGAGCTCGAGTTATACGTTGATCCTTAACTTCAATCATTCGAACCGGGTCCAAGATTGGAGAAGATTCCAGCAAGGGCTCATCCAGAAAACCTCCTTCTGCACCTTGCACTTCCTCTAATTCCTGCTTAGACTGTTCTTGCCATTCTCGTTGAGATTGCTTCTCTTCACTCTCTTTAATCTCCAAAACTGTAGATGTACGTGGAGATGGTGTTCTTTCCTTAAGAATAGTAGTATAGAAGTGCTGTGCCTTCTCCACGGTATTCAAACGGTATCTTTCTCCCTTGTATCTGAAAATTATGCCAACTGGTGCGTCCCACCGGAAAGGTATCTGTAAATTTTGCAATTCCTTAACAAGAAAGCCAAATTCTTTTCTAGCTTTCAGCATTTTAGGAGGCAATTCTTTATAAATTCCAATTCGTGAGCCCCCCACTTGTACAGAAGTGTAAAAGGATTTTTGCAGGATATCATTTCTTATTTCTCTATCTGTAAAATATATGACCACATCTCTAGGTAATTGTCTTTGTCTGGCCACCCAGGAGTTCACTCTGTAAATTTTGTCTATTTTGTGAAAAACCACATCAGGATTAACTTGTAGAATCTTAGCCAGGGCCTCAGAACAAACTTGTCTCAAATCCTGTCTTTCCTCCTCTCGAATTCCTCGAAGCCGTATAGCAAACTCCATTGCCCTGAATTGTATCATGACAATCTCGTTTTCAACTCTTTACATTTTATTGTCAACATCAGCAATTTTATAATCATTATCTTTCATCTTAACATTAACTTCTGATTTAAGTTCTTCAACTTTAAAATCAACTTTCCCAATAAATTCTGCCAGGCCAGATGCCACTTCTGATATTTTTTTGGTCACCTTGTTTTGGTTCTGTTTCACCATATCTTTAACTTCATTAATTTCCTGCATAAATTCCTGATGTGATTTTTGAAGTTTATCATCTATCTCCTGTTGAGATTTTTGAAATTTATCATCCAAAGTTTTAGAAATAAATTCTTTTAAATCTCCCACATCAAATTCTTTTTTCTGAGTCTGTAGCTGTTGAGCAGGGGGAAGCTGAGTTTCATGTTTGTGTGTGGGGGATCCCCCCCCCTGTTGCCTTCCCTTCCTGCTTCTTTGAAGCCATCCTGCCACGTGATCTAGTTTTTCTAAAGAGGGAAGTTCCTTTTCCTTTCCCTCCTGCACAAAGACTTCTAAAAAAGTCACCCAGATTTGATCAAATAAAGGTTGAAGTAAAGCAAAGTCAAGTATTGAAAAGGGAGAAATTTTCCACTTGTTTCTCTTATTACAAACAAGGCAACTTTGTAGCAACTTGGAAACTTTGTAACAAAGCAAGATAACTTCACCAATCCACACTCGCTGGCTCGTTAACTCTAAGGCTGAGCGCCATGTTTTTTCAAAGCACTTTCACTCATTCGCATTTTTCTCAGATTAAAAAGTCAACAAAGCGCTAATACTTGTGTTTCCAAGTTACAGGATTCAGGTAGTTTCGCTGTTTATTAAAGCTGGTTCTTTTCGCTTTAAGTTTCTTGCAGCCGGCTTGTTCTGCAAAAGCAGAATTGTCCCACGTCGCCCGGAGTTTCAGCAGGTTGGGAGGGAGCCATGCCTGTTCTCTCCCCAGAAACTTCCCTGGGGGGGTTACAGGGGCTCGACCTGTGCCCTGCAATCTCTACACATCAATCCTGTGGATTTTGAAGTTTTCGAGCTGCTTCTTCGTCGCGGAGCGGCTCTACAGGCGGCGGGGCTGGCGGAGCTTCAAAAGGCTCCGCCGTCGCCGAAGACAGGGAAACCGGAAATATAATGTCACTCGGGGGGTTTTTATACAAAGAGGTTCTTTTTACAGATGCGGGCAGATGGCAGCTGAAGACATTGCAGACACTGTTGGACGAAGGGATTAATTTAACTTGGTTACAATATAATCAATTACAATTGAGATGGAAAGAGGACCAAAAAACTGGTATTATGTTGCACGAGGAAGAATTGGTTAGACATATAAGAGAGAAAGGTCCAATGCATATCAAAAGGCTTTATAATGTTTTGCTAGAAAGGGACTCAGAAACTGAATTAGTTAAAGACTGTATGATTAAGTGGGCACAAAATTTTGAAGAACCAGTGATGTTGGAAACATGGGAAAAAATTTGGGTTCAGAATGTTAAATTTACACAGTCGCAGAACCTGAGGGAAAATTTCTATAAAATGTTTTATAGATGGCATTTAGATCCCAAAAAGTTGTCATGTATGTACCCTAATGTTCAGCCAAAATGTTGGAGATGTGAATGTTTGGATGCTACGTATTATCATGTTTGGTGGACCTGTAGGAAAGTTAAAGCTTTTTGGATAAAAATTTGGTGGGTCATGCAGAATGTTTTGAAGAAAAAAATTCAATTTTCTCCACAACTGTTTTTATTGGGTATAGTTAAGGGTTTTACATTGGGTGAAACAAAATTGATATTGTATATGATAACAGCAGCAAGATTGTTGATAGGTAAATACTGGAAGAATGAAGCTTTGCCCACTATCGAGGAATGGACTTTGAAGATGGCCAGTTTTGCAGAGATGGCGAAGATTTCAGCATATTTAAAAGATTGTTCACAAGAGACTTATGAATGGGAATGGAAAAGGTGGATAGAATATGTTCAGAACAAATATCAAACTAGAAAGTATCAAATAGCTTTTATTTGAAAATAATGTATTGGAAATATTTTAATGTAATGAGGTAAAGAGAAAAATTATACAGGGGAGGGATGGGTTCAAGTTTATATATAAGTGTTATATTAAGGGTTTTTTATGAGTATGAGTATATTATAGGGAAGTCTGGGGGGAGGGGAGGGTTAGGGAGGGTTAGGGAGGTTGGGAAGTCTGGGGGGGAGGTGGGGGGGGAAAAAGGGGTGAAAATGTAATTGTAAAACTTTTGCAATAAAAAAAAAAGAAGACAAGACATATGATTTTAGATATAATGACAGTGGCGAGATTGGCTTTTGCGCAATGTTGGAAAAATGTGAAGACGCCTTCCGAAGATCAAATAATCAAAAAAAAACTTATGACTGTGATGGACAAACTAACATTGGAACTGAAAGAAATGACATACTCGAAGTACTATGTATCATGGGAGAAATGGTATGAATGGATTAAAAAGAGAAAGATGAAACAGGCTCAGACATAACAAAATTTAATGAAGTAAAATATATAGACTATAAGTATTTTGTAGGGATAAGTTTTGTAAATGGACACAGCTCTGCATAAAAAATTGTTTCTTTTTTCTTTTTCTTTTCTTTTTCATCCCTTTTTTTTCTTCTTCTTCCTTTCTTTTTTCTCTTTCTCTTTTCTCTTTCCTTTCTTTCTTTTTTCTTTTTTGTATCTCTTGCATTCTTTTTTGTTTTTGTTTTTGCTTGTATTTTTGTAGTTTTGTATGTACGTTTTTGGTTTCGTGTTTATTGAAAAATTAATTTCAAAAATTTATTTAAAAAAGGAATAGAAAAAAAGACAACATACATTTGTCAAGAATCATAAGATACAACACTGAACACTTATGTCATATAATTACATAAAGAAAAAAAGATAAGATACATTCATCAAGAATCATAAGGTACAACACTTAACGATAATCATATAATTACATAGATTTAATAAAGGTACAAATAAGCGATCAAATCATATTAGGAAACAATCAATATAAATCGTAAGGATACAAGCAACAAAGTTACAGTCATGCAGTCATAAGTGGGAGGAGATGGGTGATAGGAACGATGAGAAGATTAATAGTAATAGTAATTCAGACTTAGTGAATCATTTGACAGTGTTGAGGGAGTTATTTGTTTAGCAGAGTGATGCCGTTTGGGGAAAAACTGTTTTTGTGTCTAGTGTGTTCTGGTGTGCAGTGCTCTACAGCGTTGTTTTGAGGGTAGGAGTTGAAACAATTTATGTCCAGGATGCGAGCGGTCTGTAAATATTTTCACAGCCCTCTTTTTGACTCGTGCAGTATAGAGGTCCTCAATGGAAGGCAGGTTGGTAGTAATTATTTTTCTGCAGTTCTAATTATCCTCTGAAGTCTGTGTCTGTCTTGTTGGGTTGTAGAACCAAACTAGACAGCTATAGAGGTGCAGATGACAGACTCAATAATTCCTCTATAGAACTGTATCACCAGCTCCTTGGTCAGTTTGAGCTTCCTGAGTTGGTGCAGAAAGAACATTCTTTGTTGTGCTTTTTTGATGATGTTTTTGATGTTAGGTGTCCATTTTAGGTCTTGAGATATGATAGAACCTAGAAATTTGAAGATCTCTACTGTTGATACTGTGTTGTCTAGTATTGTACGAGGTGGTAGTATGGAAGGGTTTCTCCTAAAGTCTACCACCATTTCTACAGTTTTGGGTGTGTTCCGTTCCACATTGCACCACGAGGCTAGAAGCAGAAGCATATTATTAGTATCTTGTTCTATTCTGCTTGGTCTGGCATCTCCTGCCTCAATCCTTAGAATCCAGGGAATCTTTTGTGTTTTCTCTTTCCAGAATACAGTGTTATGTATATTTCTGTATTTCATCCATCCTCTTCATCTTCCATATAACTAATCTGTTCAGTTTCTTATGGGACTTATGAACTTATGATCATGCAAAATGATTTGTGATGTCTTAGCTATGCAGCAACAGCATTAAAAAAAGACTTAGCTTTTAGGGCTAGCTACTTTTCAAAGAAAAATAATGCCTAATTTCATACATCAATGATATTTTTAAAAACCCTAGTCCGGTTTCAGTATTCCTGAATAATTAGGAATAAATTGGAGTAATCTAGCTATTGGAGAAAAACTGGGTGAGCTTCAATACTTCTACATTTTGAAGAGTCAACCTCAAAAATATTAAACATTCCTTGCCTACTTCATTTGTTAAAAAATTAAAAAGTACTATTAACTAAAAAGGTTTTTTAAAAAGGATTTTTTTTAAAAAAATAGTTTTTTTAAATCACAGTAGGATGTTAGATAATATAAAGTTGCCACTTTTAAGCACTTCAATAGCATAAACTTAATTAATATTTAACTGATACCAGTTTCAGTAAATAATTTTGTAATAGTTTTGTCTCATTGTTTTATAATCTGCCTTGCTAGGCATAGCAAAAGAGCAGGTTAATTAAATTCCAAAACAGCAGATAGAAAAAAATAGCAATTGATCTTACATTCTTTCACACACTAATGTTATAGATTCTACTATAAGCTGTTATTAGTAGCATTATATTCATAATGGTAAAAAGAGCCAATTATCTGCTCTTGTTCAGCAAAATGATTTATGCTGTGCAGAGGAATGGAGATATTAAAATGGCATCTCAAAGATACATAACAAGTGGATCCTACCATTTTTCTAGAAAGCAAAAAATCACCAATTTTTTGGTGATTGGCCAATCCATTCCATCTTACTTCATGGAAGGTGATATATGATTAATATTTCACATTTGAAGATTTTTGAGGAATGTTAATATTTACCAACCATTCTTATCATTTTAAGAAATTCAAAAGAAACATGAAGAAAAAATGAAAGATTTTATCACATATCTATTTGTAAAAAATTAACAACAAACAAGAACGTCTATAGGTTTCTGAAAGTTACCACTTTTATTATAGAATGTTATAAATAACATTTAATTAATGATCAGCATTGATCAGTTTAGTGCTAGGGTTGCTTCCAGTTCCATTAATCATATGTTTCATATAACACTTAAAAGTGTACACAGCCAAACCCATGATCCTTATGCTGGATGAAAATAATTGACATTTCTTTTTTTTTTTATTGAAAAAGTTTTTCAAATACAGATTTTTCCCCCTTTTTCCTCCCCTCCTCCCTAACCCCCCCTCCCCTCCCCCCATGGCTTCTCCAAAATAAAATCCAAATTGATATCACATTATATAATACTTTACCATCCTTTTACACCACCCCCATTTGCTAACCATTTCTTTCTAACATTATTATTATATCCCCCCTATACTATACATTTCAAAGCAACTTTCAGCTATACAGTTATATAATAAATCCTAATTTGGCATTTATTCAACTCATAATCTACCCATTTCCTCCACCCCCATACATATATCTCTTAATTCAAATCTTTTACGTATATTAATATCTGAACATAACATCCCTTTTCCTAAACTAAACAATCAGTAACCTAACCTATCTCCACCCACTTTCCTACAGGTCTACCATACATAATATTTTTAATATCTTTGTTCTTTTGCCCACACCACTAAAAGATATTTCCATATATATATAAAATCCTCAAATGACTTTAAGTTTGTAATCCATATAGTATCTTCTGTAATGTTTTTCAACTGAATTATTAATTGCCCATGTTAGGGTAACATCAAGTTCTGCTTCCAACAGTATATTCAGTATCTTCAATTACCATCTGCTCCCATCAATAATAAATGTTTTCATATATAAAAAACCACCCGAGTGACTTTATATTTATATTCCATGTAGTATCTTCTGTAGTGTCTTTTGTCTAGATTATTAATTCCAACCACCACGTTAGGGTAACAACCAGATCTTCTGCATGCCCCAATTCCATAGTTCTCTTGCCTTATAACTCAACATATACGTAATCCATTTTTCAAAGAGTCCAAAATAGAAAGTTCCAATCCGCTCAATGAAAGGCCATCTTCCACATCCCAAGAACACCAGCACTGCAGAGATCTGTTATTCTTCTCAAAATAGTATAAGTCTATGATTTGCCTCAGTTATATTTTCATGTATCAGCCTTCTATAAATCCCGCTTATTATATTTAATCGTCTCTTAAGTAACTGGCATTAGTCTGTTGGCTAAAAAAAAAGAAAAAAATTTTTTTTTGTTTAGTTTAAAAATTTTTAGTTTTGTAGAACCTGCTTCTTCTTTTCTTAACTTGTTGTGGTTTAGATCTCCATCCTGGTTGCCTTTCTAAGACTTGTATATCAGCTGGTTGAATTACATGCTGGTCTGTAACTTGATAAGACATCAGATCGAAATCCAAAGCCGCCTCTCTTATATTTATAGGTGATCCAGCTATAGCCTCTGAAGGAGAATCCAAAAGCGGCTCATCCAAAAAGGCCTCTGTAACTTGTTGTTTTTCCATTACCTCCATCTCCATCTGCTTAGCCTGAGTTTCAATCTCTTGTTCATTTTGCTTTTCTTTATCCCCCTCCGGTGTTCCTAACACTGATGACATACGTGGAGATGTTGGATCCATTTTAAAAACCTTGTAGTAAAATTCTTCCACTTTTTCAACAGTATTTAGTTGATATCTTTCTCCTTGATATCTCAATATTATACCAACTGGAGCATCCCACCTAAATGGGATGTTTTGTTTCTTTAATTCAGTCACCAAAAATCCAAAGCCCTTTCTATCTTTTAACATCTTGGACGGCAGCTCTTTATATATCCAAATCTTCCTTCCATTCATTTCTAGAGTGGAGTTAAAAGACTTTTGCACAATATCATTTCTTATTCCTTTATCAGTAAAGTAAATCACCACATCTCTGGGCAACTGCCTTTGCTTTACCACCCAAGAATTTATTCTGTAGGCCTTATCAATCTTACAGGATACCTCTTCAGGACTAACCTTTAAAATCCCAGCCAGAACTTCAGCAGACATCTTTCTCAAATCATCTCTGTTATTTTCCTGTATTCCCCTCATCCTGACTGCAAATTCCATGGATCTGAATTGCATCATTGTGACTTCATTTTCAATCCTTTGTTTTATATTATCTGCATTGTAAGTCTCCTGATCAGCTTCCTTTATTTTAGACTCTACTTCTGGGCTATTTTCTTGAATATTTATCAAATCATTTTCAATTCTTTGTATTTTATTATCCAGATTATGAATCTTATAATCAGCTTCCTTCATTTCAGACTCTATTTCTAAGTTGATATCTTTATCTATTTTGACATTTCTGAAAGGTGAAAGCAGATCCACTGCTGGATAAAAATGATAAGTGCAGTATTAAATTATGAACATTTTAAACATCTTCATAATCTTATGCCTGAGATAATTCAAATTCTGTTTTCTGGGTTGGTTTTATATTATTTTTTTAAGTATATAAATTAGACACAATGAATTATTAACTCTTAATTATTTATAATTAGGGTTTGTATGCTGCCTCATTTCTTTGGTCTAGATGCCTTATAATATAATGTGATACAAAAGCAACAAGTAAAATAAAAATAAATCCTTATATCAGAATTGGCCATGAATAATCAATATTTTTTTTAAACAATAAAGACATCTCTAACTATCTCTAACAATAAAAGAAAATAAGTAACAGTCTTAGTATCAGCGATCTTGTACATATTGTCAAAAACCTTAATTACAGCTCAGGATGTATAACAGCCATTCCTTTTTTTAAATTTTTTTTTAAAGAAAATATTTTAAATACAAATAATACAAACATAGTACATATACATCTAAATACAAAAAGAAAAAAAATACGAATATTACAGTGCACCCCTACCCCCGGAGATCTTTTTCCCCCCTTATATTTCTTCTTCTATAACAACTAAAAGATATACAATATATTCCAATTGTCCCCTTATCCCCTCCAAAACAACCTATATTCTTGAGTAGGTTTATTCCCTTTACCTTCCACCAACACCGTTTTTATAAAATCCCACCATATTTCATTATAATTGTTTACTTTAATCATACAAGAATGCTTGCCCGTTCCTTGAAGTTTCTGTGAAAGAGAAACATCTTGATTGCCTTAGTGATAAAGAGGAGGGTCTTCTATCTTCTGGGGGAGGACAAAAGCCATAGCAGAAGCAAGGGGTTTCCTGACTCTTCTAATTCACAGAGGGAGGATATTTGCAAAATTTCCCTTTCTTCTAGTTTGTCAAACACTGGGATAATTCTGTTCAGAATGGACAGTCTCAAAGATATTCCAGTTTACTAGATGTAATGAAAAGAATAAAAGTTCATCATGTGTCTTACAATTAATATATTTGTTCTTATTTTTAGGAACGACTCCTGATGAGCCTTTTGCCCAGAAATGTTGCCATGGAAATGAAGGAAGATTTCCTTAAGCCACCTGAAAGAATTTTCCATAAGATTTACATTCAGAGGCATGACAATGTTAGGTAGGATTGATATGAATTTACAAAATAAACCAGGCTATATGAACTTTTCATGTATCTACAAAAACATTTTGTATCTACAAAAACAAAGAAAATCCTAAATTGTATATTTTTTAAGTACCCAAAAGAAAAGAAAACTAAAACAGGAAAAAAGCAAAACATATCTCAACCATCTAATCCTACATTGCATCAACAGAGGGATAGTTTCAAGATCATATGAAGTGATAAGACTGCTTTATATTGCACTGGTGAAACCACACTTGAAATACCATATCTAATTCCGGTCACTAAGATATTAAAAAGATGCTGAAATTCTAGAAAGAGTGCAGAGAAGAGCAACAAAGGTGATAAGGGGGTCTGGAAGCCTTAACTGAGGGATCTAGAAACTAGGTAGTGAAGAAAAGGACTAGGGGTGATACAATGACAGCCTTCTAGTACTTTAGGAACTGTCACAGAGAAGAAGGAATCAACTAATTTTCCAAAGCACCTGGGAGCAGGAGAAGAAGCAATGGGTGGAAGAACATTAAAGAGAGATCCAACTTAGAACTAAAGAAAAATTTCTGGACAATGAGAACAATTAATCAGTGGAATGGCTTGCTTCTGGAACTTGTAGGTCCCTCAAGGTTTTCAAGAAGTGACTGGACAGCCATTTGTCCAGAATTGTAGAGGATCTCCTGTATAAGGCGTTGAACCAGAAGACCTCCAACATCTTTTCCATTCCTCTGTTCTTTCTCTCAAGATTACCAAAAATGGTCAATTAACATGGATATCTATCTCTGGATCATTTAAACACATATACAGATATTTAAAGCTGGGTTTGGGGACAAAATATGGTTAAGGTTTTATTTGGATAATTTCTTTTATCCCTGGTATTCTGGATTAAAGCAGTCAATAAGTGGACACTCTCCTGGTAGGTAATTTTTCTCAGCCATTTTTCTATGGCTCGTTTGTCCACTGAGGATTTTATTTTATTTTTTAACAATAATATAGCAATAAGAATAAAATGATGTACTGTTTCTTAATCTTGTTTGCAATACAGAAGATTAAGGAGGACCTTAAATTACAACCTGCCCCAGATGGATGGCATTGCTATTATGATACGATCGTATCGTTTTTAATTTTCTGTTTATGTTATACCTTACTTTCAACTAAATGAAGAACCATAAAAATATTAGTAATAAAAATGTAAAATATCATGGTAATAAAGACATGGTCATGCAGAAATACCTATGATAAAATAGAGGGAAGAAGCCACGTGACTCTGGTAAAAGACATTGCTGCTTTAATTAGTTGAAGAGAGGTTCTTCCTTGTGTTCCTGTATGTTTAAAAGCACCTCTTTTGAAGTACAGGTAGTCCTCAACTTACGACTACAATTGAGCCCAAAATTTATGTTGGTAGACATTTGTTAAATGAGTTTTGCCCCATTTTATGACTTTTCTTGTCACTGTTGTTAAATGAATCACTGCAATTGTTAAATTAGTAACACGATTGTTAAGCGAATCTGGTTTCGCCATTGAATTGCTTGTCAGAAGGTCACAAAATGGGATCATATGACCCCAGGATGCTGCAACTATCATAAATGTGATTTGGTTGTCAAGCATCTGAATGTAAATCATGACCATGAGGAACTGATAAGTATGAAGGAGGTATCATGGTCGTCAAATTAACTCAAAAATATTAGCTCAGCTTTATGAGAGATTTGATGGAGCTGAGATCTGCAATCCATACTTCTGCCAGCACCTTTGCTGACTGAGTATCCCATCTCTTCAGGGCATAACCAAGAAAAGGCTGGCTACGTAAAATAATTTGCAGTCATCAGAATTTGCTGATTCTCTGTGGTCAGCTTTAATACATGCACACACATATATATCCCTTCTTACCAATTTGCAGCAAGTTTCACAACTATACTGCCAAGACTTGCAAAGGTTTTGAACCAGTATCCCAGTTATTTACTGAAAATACAGTACAAATAATATACACTAACATAAATATTGTGATTTCATTACCTTCATAATTTTCTGGTGTATTTCCATTGCTTTTTTAGTTTTTTTTTCGTAGTAGATTAAAAATAGAGGATTATAATATATTTTTGTTTTATGCTCCTTCCCCAATTTTCTCTGTGAATTCCTTTAAAATGCTAACAAGTACATTATTGGCAAAATATGTCTGACTCTTCCTTTCCTTTTACAGTATATTATTTGCAGACATTGTGGGGTTTACCAGTCTGGCATCTCAGTGCACTGCTCAAGAACTAGTGAAGCTTCTGAATGAACTTTTTGGAAAGTTTGACGAATTAGCCACAGTAAGTGCATATGCTTTTGTCACCATGAAATTTAATTGCTTTGTGAATTATACATAGCTAAGATGTGTTTCTAATCCAATTTCCATCGCTTTTTCTTCTAAAAAGTCAATAGCACATCAAATACTTTTGTTAACAATCTATAAAGCCAGGTTTAAACTATTGATGTACCATTTTTGTGCTCATGATTGCTAAAAATTGCTAGCTTTGTTTTCTGTCATGCTGAGTTAGGGAATGTTGCATTATAGATGAAAATTTTAATATAATCTTTAAAAATAGGTGTTCCACAGGATTTTTTTTAAAACAAAAAGCCTGTATGCTGAAGTCTTTTTCATTCCGTAGCTTTTAAAAAATGTTCTATGCAGTCCTTAGCTACCAGAAGTCAGCCACCTCTAAAATAATCAGTTGGAGCTGCAAACGAATTAGTGATAAAAAGAATAATAAGAACTGACATTTCATCACCAATTGTTTCATTATACAATGGACATATTTACATAACACAATTAAAATTATTTTGAAGAATTAATATTGATCATAGAGTGCATAGAACGCAGAACTACATAAAGTTCTATTTTTTTTCACTTCGAAAAAAACTGATAATATTGATACAATTATGTATGTGCACATTTTCTTTGATTTATTAATTTCATCCTTCTATTTACTAAAATTCAAGCGCATTTGGTTCTCTGTTGCATGGGTGTGTTTGTGTGGAATCTACTTGGTTTTTTGTTCTGTTTTGGTTTTTGCCTGCTATTTCTGTAGTACTAGACAACATACTGCTTGTGTAGAAAAGAAAAAAAAAGTAGGAGAGAAATTAAGCATTATTTTCTCTAGATTAAGTTTTAGCCTATATATTTTATCACATTTAATTTTGCTTTTTAGCACCACTTTTAGCAGATAATTTAGTTTAACAGTAGCACAAATTCATTTTTCCTTTGTATTTCTGTTTTGCTAACCTGTACCATACTTAATATTTGAAAGAAGAACTTGCAATCACAGGGGGGGGAAAGTCACCAATCCATATGAGTTCATCTACCTTGCTGTTGCTCATAGTCTTCTTCTTTTATGTTCCATCTTCCCAATATTACAGCCTTATCTAGGACATTAGGTTTTGTGTAATGTATCTGAAATAGGATAATTTGAGCCTGATCATTTGTGCCTCAAATGAGAACTCTAGGTTGATTTGTTTGTTTGGTTTTCTTGATTGTGTCACAGTATTCTCAGGAGGATTCTCCAATAACAAAGTTAAAAAATGTCAATAATCTACTATCCTACTTCTTCAAAGTGCAACTTTAATTTTCATACAACATCACAGGAAATACTATGATTGAATGATTCTGTATGCTGTAGGCATAGACCATTTTTTTTACAAAAATACAAACTATTTGATTGATTGATTGATTGATTGATTGATTGATTGATTGGAGTTGAACTGAGCTGATTTAATAACAGCAGATAAAATATTTTTAAAAATATTAAAAGTGCCATGATAAAGTATTTTTGCCTGTTGCTTAAAAAATAACAAATGACTGTAGCTTAATGATAGTGGAAACATGTCTTTTTATTGATGCTGGTCAGATTTCAAATAGAAGAGGGACATTAAAGAAAGCGTTCTTAAAATAGAAGAAAAGTAGATATGGGAATTGCTGTTAGTTCAGTCATATGACACTTGAGGCTTTAAAGATAAGTATCAGCATATTGAAACGGTCTCAGGGGCAATTTGATATTGCAGCTCTATTAAAATTGCCTTACAATGAATCAGACAAGATATATTAGAGGCCAATATATTCTGTGTATAAAGCTAATCTTATCCATGATACATTACAGTCATTCTGCTGAGTTAACTTGGGAAATGGCCTAGCTACCAAATCAGATAAAACCTACAGTGACATGAACATCTTAATGAACTTATTTTTTAGAGGATGGATGAATGTGCAGCCATCCAGAACATATTATACAGCTTGTTCCCAAATACAAAATCATCTAGCCACCACCAATTCTATTGTGTCAAGATTCAACCCCACTTTTATTATCTATATAAATTACTGCATTTGGCCACAGTCATTTTGAAACTGTCTGGACTGCTAGATATATACTTCTATTCAACTGTCCTGAAAGCCTCCCATTTGTTTTACACTGAGTAATGGTTTAACAGTTTCGAAAACATATCCATGTATAAATATATTTATATATATTTATGTCAGAAGAAGTGATGTATTCCAGGAAGGCAGGCCCCAATATTGATGACAGATACTTGACAACTTTTAATAACTTTTCATTATTGTAACTACATAATGTGAATTTGCTGAATCAAGTCCTACAAGCATTTTTGAGGTAATTTGTCAAAATATTTATTTTCAAGCTTGATTTCTTGATTTCAGAATGTTATTATAACTCCAAAAATACAATATCAACCTTTTAAAGGAGTTTGTCCATGTCTGAGTTGATTACACAATTGTGATTAATTTAATTTTATATAGTCACATGTTTTCTAGAAATTAAAAATTGTTCAGGAAGCAAATTATTTGTGGCCACTTCTTTTTAATGTAATGCAACGGTCTTGCATGTCTGTCCCGTTCATATATGTAACAACAATACTTGGTATATCTGAGCTGCACTCGAAGCAGCAGAGCCACTACTTTTAGATTTCTATGGATATTCCATGTATATTCGGTGCAATGGATGGGCTTTAAAAACAGTTCCATGTTTTTGTATGTTGCCTTAATATGTGCAGTTTAGCCAACAAATACTGAAAGGTGTACATTGCCATTCTGTAACAGAGTAGCTTTGAGGCTTAACACTGATGAATCCATAAAAGAAGCCATTCTTTGGGTCATGCTCACAATCCAAAGCTGTGAACAAACCATCAAGGTCAGTACAAAAAATGAGCTTGTCACAAAGTTTAAGAAACTTCTTAAATCATCTTGGTGGTTTTGAAAGACAGAAATTTTCATACCTGCTGAGAGCAAAAGCTATCCATGCAGTCAAGTTCAAGTTCTGCTTCTGACTTTGATAAACCTCAGTCCCTGACCAGGTCATTTAATTCTGATTATGTTATGAGATGAGACCCACCAGACATACACAGTTCAGAAGCTTTATCATTGTCACTTTCTGTGCCTTGTCGGTATCTTGCAACATCTTCATCTGTTTCATCTAAGCTCCATTTCTTTGATGATTTTGGTACTGGCAAATTGTCATCATATTGGTCTCATTGCTTAAAACAGATTAGGGTATTTAATTGATTTCTTATTTTTATCAAAGAAACCAATGACATTAGTGAGACAGAAGTAACAATATGTCACATGATCATTCTCTTCTCGCCATATTTTTGGAATAGCAAATAGCATTGACTTCCAAGTTCCTCTGAGCCAAGCTCTAAGATAAATAGGACATCTTTCACAATAAATGTGAGGAGCCCAGGCCTGGACAAAGTACAGTTCATACACTTTCTCAACAAATCCAATTATTGTGCATCTTTGAGACTTAAGCATATATTCACCACAAATATAGCAGAATCTTCTTCCCGTTCTTTTCTTATTCATGTGATTCTCATCCTTAAGAGTATCTAACATTTGTCATCCCTCTGGCATTCTGCCTTAATTTACAGGTTATGATCATTTTTAACCTCTGGGGTTTAAATGCTGTATTTTCTAATCCATGGTATCTTTTTCTCCACCATTGTCTATCTGCCTTTTTCATCTCATGCATTTCTATAACCATTAGATTCTATCCCAGCTGAGAAGAAAAGCATTGAAGCTGCACAGATGTGCTGCATATTTGGAAACTATATTGAACTCTCAGCTCACTTCACAATTCTGGCTGTGAGCTAACAAAGGGATTGCTAGGAAAAAGAGACTGATTTCTTTGTTTGAAGACATGGTTTATCTTTCTTCCTTAAAGATCCACCAAGAAACTTTCAGAATGAAGCTCAGATACTAAACAATGGGTTAAATAATAGAATCAACTAATTTAAGTTCCAAAATTAAAAAGCTTTATCATTTCCCTTTCCAAATATGCAACAATCCAACTGTAGATAATAGTATGTTGAGCTGCCACAATTTTGTTTTGTATTGGACCAGGTTTTCGATGGAATTGTAGAATATAATTCTACAATTTCTTTTTTAGAAAAAAAGAAAATTTGAATCTGTAGAAAGACTTGAAAAAGGAAAAAAAAAAAGCAAAGCATCATAATGGCATATTAGGTCCCATCCCATAATATCTGGTCATATTACTTCTGAAGTTGTGTGTCTTGCCATATGTTTATTATTATTTCTTTCTCCTCTTTCCCATGGGGATAGATGAGACGACAAAATCCCTGACAACAATATCAAGAGACTGTGCATGAAAGCAAAGGGGGCACAGGTGTTTTTTTTTTTCTTTTGTACTTCCAACAAAAAGTAGGCATCTAATGAAAAAATGAAGAACCATAGAAGTAAAGCACTTGCTTAAAGGATAGTGCTACACATAACAAGAACCAGGAAGAATGTCTTTTAGAAACCAACTGACTTGCCTTATCTGAAGAGCTTTAAACTAAAACTGGAGGGGGAGGGAGACAGAGTTTTAGAAACTTATTCCAATTGCAAACCTCAGGGCAATCAACCAAGTGTTAAGAAAGAAAGGGAACTCAGACACAAAACAGGTGATGAAAAAAGCCACACAGGTTCAGTCAAAAAGAACTCAAATGCCTATACACCAGTGCTTAGAGTATGAGGAACAAATAGGGTGAACCTGAAATCCAAGTACAAAAGAGCAAATATGATATCATTGTAATTACCAAAACTTGATGGCATGAAACTCATGACTGTATCTAGAGGTATTTAAATTATTCAAGAAAAGATGTAGACTTGTAGAGGATGTAGAATAATGATGATGCTGGGAACTACCCAGCAACCACTCTTGCAAGACACATACTTTATATCCAAAAGTGCTTGAAAGGTGGGAACGAACAAACAGTTCATTTGTGACCTCTGTTTTTTTTTTTTTTTAATTTTATCTTATATATCCAACAAACATTAAATCTATAGTGGTTTACATCACAACGCGAGAAGGAAATAAACTTGTCCCATTACATATATAGGGTAACGTACAAAAGTCTATTACATATACCAATTGACATGCTTATCCAATATCTCTATTTATAGCTCGATTTGACATCCAATTATACCATTGATTCCAAGATATATAGTAATCTGTTTCCCTCCATCCTTTCAGTAACATAGTAAGCCGATCTGATTGGCTAATAATGAATCACAATTCATTATTTTCTGAATTACTACTTGTTCGGGTGGGTTAACATCCATCTTCCAGTATTGGGCCCAGGCCAATCTTGCAACTGTCGTTATATGCAACAGCAGGTACCATGCCGTTCTATTGACATTTTCGGGTCTTATCCCTAATAAAAATACCTCAGGATGCAATTGTATATGCTGCCCCAACATTTCATTGAGCCACTTCAGAATATTCTTCCAAAATTTCATTGCCTCTCGGCAGGTCCACCATTGGTGGAAGTATGTGCCTTCTTTAACGCCACATTTCCAACAGACTGAGGGTGTTCCAGGGGACATTTTTGCGAGTCTGGCCAGCGGTAAATGCCATCGATATGCCATTTTATATATATTTTCTTTATATCCTATTGACCGGGTTAATTTCATATTCTTAGTCCAAATTTTGCTCCACCTCTCAGGCTCTATTGAATAACCTAGATTCTTCTCCTAGGCATGAACCGAAGTCTTCGCACCTTCCTCACCTACCTCCATAACCATAAAGAATTTATAACATTTAGATAACACCTTTTCATCCACCCCCAATAATATTCTATCCAAAATCTGCACCTCTCGGCTAATCCCAAGTCTCTGTCTCATATACTTAATGTTAATTTGCTTGTACGTACACCAGTCTAGGTTCACTCCTTGTTCCTGAAGTAACAATTTAGTTTTTAGCTTCCCATTCGTATCTAATATTTCTTTGTAAGTCATTTTTTTCTCTGGATTATACAGACTCAGATAGATCACAGCTTCCACAGGTGAAACCCAGAGTGGTACTTTATTATAATATGTTTTTCTAATTTCCATCCAACTCTCAATCAGGACACCTTGCACATGATGTTTCGTAAAACATGCTGGGGGTTTGCCTCTCTCCCACCATAGGTGGGCATGTTGGAGATCATGACCTTCGATTGCTAACAGACATCTCCTTTGTAGTGTAATCCACTCACGGATCCAAACCAAAACTGCCAAATTATAGTAATACTTCCAATTTGGGACCCCCAACCCGTCTTGTTCTTTCGGTTTCTGCATCGTTTTCAACTTAATTCAAGGCTTCTTGCCCTGCCAAATAAATCTATTTGTAGCCCTGTCCAGGTTCCTAAAAAAGATTTTATTTAGTCTAACTGGGGCTGTTTGAAAGAGAAATGCCATTCTGGGCACTACGTGGGTCTTAATTAAGGCTATCCGTCCCATTAATGACAATTGAATCTTGCCCCATTTCTCCAAATCTTTGTCTAGTTGCTCAGTTAATTTTAGATAGTTATCCACCTTTATTGAGGAGCATCTATCAGGCAGCCAAATCCCTAAATATTTGACTTTACGAACTACCTGGAAGCCCAAAGTGTTTTGTAATTCTAATTTTTGTATTTCCGTCATGTTTTTAACTATAATATTTATTTTTTTCCTATTTATTTGTAATCCAGCCGCCTCACCAAATTTCTATATTATGTCAATAAGTCACTCTCCAGAGGTTAATGGCTCTTCCAGAACAAAGACCAGGTCGTCCGCAAACGCCTGGACCTTGTATTCTTGTTCTCTGATCTTCAATCCTCTTATACTCACCTCTTGTCTTATTGACCTAAGTAAAGGTTCTAGCGTGAATATAAACAGCAATGGGGAGAGTGGGCAGCCTTGTCTCGTTCCCTTCGTTATCGTCACCTCCTCCGACTCTTCTCCATTGACCAAAATCTTGGTCTTCTGTTGACTATAAATTGCCTGGATTGCATTTATAAAATGATCGCCAGCCTCCATATATTTCAATTGTGATATAAGATAATTCCAATTGACCCTATCAAAGGCTTTCTGGGCGTCCAAAAAAAGGAACACCGCCTGCTTCTCAGGGTGAGCCTTGTAATATTCCAAGGCATCCATTATGATCCATACATTATCTTTCAACTGTCTGGCCGGTAGAAAACCATTTTGATCTATATGGATGAATTCGCTAAGGTATCTCTTAAATCTAGCTGCCATTACAGCTGCAAAAATTTTATAGTCGGCGTTTAAAGTGAGATGGGCCTATAGTTATGTATCAGAGTGTGGTTTCCCCCCCCTTCCTTCGGTATTAAAGAAATATAGGCCTCTAGCCATGATTTGGGAGCCTTAGATTCCATCAATACCATATTAAAAATTTCTTTCATATATTTTATGTATAGATCTGTAAAGGTTTTATAGATCTCTGCAGGCAAGCCATCAGTACCAGGGGTTTTTCCGGCCTTCTGCCTCTTGATCGCAATCTCTATCTCTCCTTCCGTAATCTCCTTATTCAACAGGTCCTTAACTGAATCTGGAAATTTGGGAAGATCCAAATGTTCCAAGTATACCTTAATTTTCTCATCCGGCACTTGCTCACTAGCATAAAGTTGTGAAAAGAATTCCTGTGCAATCCCTTTTTTCCCTTTATCTACTCATATGACTCCCGACTTGTCCTGCAATTGGTCTATCCACCTACTTTCCCTTTCCTTCTTTAGTTTATAAGTAAGCCACCGGCCCACCCTATTAGCATGTTCAAAATGGTGCTGTCTGGCCATTCTAAGATTATGTGCTATTTCTTCCTGGTCTAGTAATATGAGTTGATGTTTACTTGTGTCTACTGCTTCCTTATCTTTAGCATCTAGTGGGTTAATCTGTGAATTCCTCTCTGCAGTCCACAACTTCACAGTCCAGGTTTCCCTCTCCTTTAGTTTCATTTTTTCTTCCCTGCTATATATTTAATCGCTAACCCTCTCATATAGGCTTTCACCATATCCCATAAAATCTGTATCGAGGTTTCCTTATTATTGTTGACCCTAAAGAAGGCTTCCATTTCTCTCTTTACCATTTGTTGAAATTCCGTCTCTGTTAAAATATTTGCTCTCAACATCCATCTCTTATTTCTTTTGATTGTCTCCCTCTTCCACCTAACCAATAATGGACTATGGTCTGCCCAGGTATTAGGTTCTATCTCTGTCGCTACAATTCTGGTCTTTAAATCTGTAGTTGCCCACATCATATCCAGCCTCGACCAAGATTTATGCCTGGGAGAGAAAAAGGTATATTGATTTGTCTGAGGGTGAAGCGCTTGCCATATATCCGTAAGACCCAACTCATCTCTCATATCTGCACATACTTTTGGAAGAATTCTCCTATTTTCACTCTTTTAACTGTTCCCCGGTAGATAATCCAAATCCCTGTCGATTACTGCATTAAAATTGTCTAGTATAGCTATATGGTCATATTGCAAATCACTAAGTTTTTGATACACCTTTTGATAGAAATCAAGCTGTCCATTATTTGGGACATATATTCCCACCAAGAGGACCTGTAACCGGCCTATATGTATCTCCAACATTAGAATCCTTCCCTTATCATCCATATAAATTAATTTAGGTTCCAAGCAATTCTTAACATAAAAGACCACACCTCTTTGTTTCTCATCAGCTAACGTAGCATACAGCTTACCAAGTTCAGGACATTGCAAAACATATTCACATTGTTTTTTTAATATGCACTTCCTGGAGACATATAACATCCATTTTCAGTTTTAGTAAATTCTTGAAAACCCGCTTTCTCTTCACCTGTGCGTTCAAACCATTTATATTTAATGAGAACAAACATATTTCCTCCCCCATCTTTACTTATTTGCGTTCTTTGCTCTAGTTGTCTGTCTGGTTACCCATTGGTTGCTCTCTCTTCTCTTTCCCTTACTCCGACCGCTCCTTTCTCCTCCTGCCCTCCATCCTGACCCTTACTATCTACCACATCTTCACTTTCCCTTCCTCCTTCCCTTTCCCAATTCGTAAATTCACTTTCAAGGAACTCATCAGCTTCCTGCGGGGTTTCAAGACGTACTCTCTTCCCCTGCCATGTCACCAAGAGCCCATCTGGAAGTAGCCACTTATATCTCACATCATATTTTCGTAGTTGTGTTGTCAGTGCTTGGTAGTTTCGTCTTTGATCTCGCATTTTCTTCGGCACCTGTCTCAAAACGGTGACCTGTTTGCCAGCGTACTTTATCATCTGGTCCTTCGATCTCTGGTATACTTCCTCCCGTAACGATCTCTTACTAAATTTTACGTGGACTTCCCTTGGGAGGTTCTGTCTCCTTGTAAATGTTGTAAAAACCCAGAAACATTCGTCAATACCACTGTGGACCATTTGCATGTCTTTCTGCAGCATTCCTGCCACCATCTCCACCATCTTATCTTCCAAGTTTTCTTCTGGCTCCTCCCTAATATTCTGAAATCTCAGGATGTGGGCAGACTTCTCCATCTCAAGCAGAACTATATCATCTTCAAGATGCTTATTAACCAGTAGCTGTCGCACCTCGCACCTCTCTATCACCGCCTGAACCTTCTCCACCTTTGTAGCTACCTCCTGGATCTGGCCCTCGTGCTTTTCCATTGTCACACACACATCGTTCAATCTCTCTGAGATTTGTTTCACCTCCCCTCACCTGCCTC
The DNA here is from genome assembly GCF_059756535.1 of Pantherophis guttatus. Taxonomy (NCBI): domain Eukaryota; kingdom Metazoa; phylum Chordata; class Lepidosauria; order Squamata; family Colubridae; genus Pantherophis; species Pantherophis guttatus. Next base: position 68,650,200 of record NC_142066.1, on the reverse strand, counting down.
CCATCTCCTGTTTCAATTCAGCCAAGTCCCTCGCTGTAGCTTCCTGGTTTTTTGTCATAGTTTCCTGTATAGCATATAATAAATTCTGAATTCCTTGAAGCGTAGAGGTCTTCTCGGCCACAGCTACTGCCTCTAGGGATTTATGCAGAGTAGGAGGACTCATAATTGGAGCCATAGATGCTGTTGATATCGGAAGCTTCTTTCCGGTCTTAGTTGAGGAGCTAGACATTTCTGCTAAACAGAGGAACCTACTCCAAAGTAGCATATAACTGAGTTGAACCCAAAGGTGCTAGTTGTTACTCTACCCTATCCCAATAATTAATCAATATTCTAGTCTGTTAGCGAGTTACTTTGCTATTTAGCCAATTATCTACATTACTTCCTAACCCCCCTTCAGTACTCTCAAATGATTAATAGTTACTTTATATTAATTCTCACCAATACATTAAACTCCTAATTTTCCAAAACAAATATACCCCAACAAATTACTTATAATTTCAATCAGTCCATTAATAAGATGATCTAAGAATTAGTAGAGATAGCAAAGCTATTCATGGCAAGGGATTTCGAAAAAGGAAGCGCTATTCGACTATAGTATTACAGTTCTCCCGTCGTGCAGGTATCAAGTATAATTCTCCATAGCAATCACGTTAAAATGTCTTAGTCACCACCGAGTCCACCTCCAAGTCAGGGGAAAGGTTGATAAAAGTAGCTCTTCCAACACTTACCACTTACCAATTGTCAAATCGCTTTTAAAAGGCGCAGCAGTAATAAAGTAGGGGGTAGAGTCTACAAAAGCTCCAATTACAACCAAAATTAAGAGGAAACAGTGCACATCTGACCCGACAGGCCATTTGGCACCTGATCTCTCCGTTCTTCCAATATCACCTCCAAGTTAGTCACAAAACCAATCTGCCGCTTCCAGCCAAAAATCAGCCTTGCGCCCCCCGAATCTTCAGCATTAATCCTGAGGGGACAATCTGTTCCTTTCTTACAATCCAGTCTATTTATTTCACCACCAGTGCCACTTCCGCTCCATTCCCCCAAAAGCGCTGTGTCATGCAATGGGTCCTCTGCCCTCTCTGCAGGACCCTTTTCTCTCTCACTGGAGATCAGGATTGTATTTCACTTCGTCGGGAGTTTGCACTATTCCTGGCAAGCCTGGACCTTCATCCTTCTTTGCCAATCGCTCTACTATCAGCAACGGCTCCTTTAACCGCTCGGCAAATAGAAACAAAAGTTTCGCGGCTCAGGAAAACTTTCCCTACCATTCCACTCGCCTATGATATCATGTCGGAAGTCCTTGTGATCCCTGTTGTAAATTCACAAGTGACAATCTTGAACAAGATCCAAGAGAGTTGATATCAAGCCAAAAACATATTTCTTGGTAGAGGAAAACTAGATGTCAAAATGACTGTGAAAATTGACAAACTGTTTGATATCCTCAACTACAAGTGCCAAATAGTTCTGTGTGCCAAATTTGGCTGCCCTGCTGGCTGCAAAAAAGATGTGCCCAAGCAGAAATGACTAGGCAAAAGCACCAAGACAATGAGAGACAAAGGCTCATTAAATATAAGCAGAGAAGTATTTCAAACATTTCGATACTGACAAATAATTATCTCTGATGATGAAAATGAAGAACAGATGACTGATGATAAAGAGGAATGTGATGGAAGTTATGAAGAGAACTCAGCTCCACCCCACATGCACACACGCCTCCAGCCAGCCAGCTGATTTTTGGATCTCTGCCACGCATGCATAGGGGTGGGGCGCATGCAAGAGACGCATGCCTGGAGGATCACGTGCACATGCACAAGGGGCAGGGGGTCGTGTACACATGTTCAGGGGCAGGGGGAGTATGGGGAGGTACAGCATGTCCCTCCCCATGGCCTGTTTTGGGCCAGCATGCCTCCCTGCAGCCTCCTGGGACCAAAAATGGGCTGCACGGAGGCAATGTGTGTGTGACCGCCCCCCGCCCCACCATGCATGTATGCTGACCCCCACACTCCCCCACCTCTGCACCCATAATGCAATGTATGTGCACCGCACCACACCGCCACCCCATGCATGCGTGTGCGACCTCCCCATGCACCCCTGTACATGCATGCACACCTCCTGTGGCCCATTTTTGGACCCAGGAGGCTGCAGGGAGGCCTACTAGGCCCAAAACAGGGCAGGGGAATGCAGGGGAACAACGCATGCATGCGCAGGAAAGCAGGGGGAACTCAGGGGGTCGGTGTGCATGCATGGGGCAGCAAGGCATGGGGCATTCACGCGCACATTACATTATGAGTGCAGGTATGCACACTTACTGTCGCTTTTGGCACACGATGACAAAAAGGTTAGCCATCACTGGCTTAGACTACTTCAAAAGAAAAGACAGAATACAATAGATTAGAAATAACAAATGTCACTATGCAGGGCATAAATATGGTGTTGCTCTACATGACACTGCTGCCATTACCACAGTTGCCTTCATAGATTCATCGGTGATCATAGATCATTGATCACCAAAGAAGACAAGAGACTTGTAGTTAACCACAATAAAGTAAAGAGACCCCAGGAAAAAATTATGAAGTCCCTAGATCAAGAATTTTGATGAGCTCTATAAGAAGGGAGAAATAGAATTCATCTTCTTCAAAGGCCATATACATGCAACTAGTTATGCTGAAAGCAAAGAATTCAGACCAGCAATTTGCTAGTATCATCAAAGAATATTATTCTGTGTGCAGTGAGCTGGGTGGAAGATATAATTATTATTTCACAGAAAGGCTCAAAAACAGGAAAACCTGCTCAAGTGGTTGCAGATAATCTGGTGTATTTCATGAAGAAGAAAGGCATTGACAAAAGCTTGAAGGCTATTGGAATAGATTTCACAAATGTTAATACTGGCTGTGAAGGTGGTGCCATGCACTGGGTAGAGGTCAAGCTTGACTGGAAGTTGATCTCGTTGCTGTGTGCACTCCATATGAATGAGTTACCCCTATAACACTTAATCACAAAATTGGATGGGAATACCTTGTCTAACAACAAATGGGCAGGTAAAATTGGCAACATGCTAGACACTGCAACAGAACTTGACATTGATCCTTCATTCACCAGAGTTTCAATTGATCAGTGTCTCATTTCACTGAGCAACAGTGTTGTAAAGGATCAAGCATATGGATATAGGATCACACAGGCAATAAGGACAGGAGAACTTCCACAGATTTGGCTCTACTAGAAATTGGCCCCATAAGCTATTTATGCTGGTTGACAACTGCAAATAGGCTTTGTCAAATATGGGTTTCAAAACCTGGCTTTAAAAGCAAAACTCTCCAAAACTTAGGAATGATAGTGGAATACATCATTGGTATGTACTACCCTTGCTGGTTCAACATCAATGTAAAACATTCCTGGATTGAAGGCCTGCATCATGTGTTGTTCCAGCTGCAAATCAGACAGCAAAAGAAGGCTATAATAGATGCTACTTTGCCAACCATTCAGCACTCAGCATAGTATGTTTTTAGTGAAATGATAATTCAGACACTTTTGTGTTCAGATGACATTCAAGAAAGAAGAACTGGTGTGCAAAAGATCATTGACTTAAGGGGTGTAGATGATAACATGCTGGGAGATTTTTCTGTACATGCAAGAAAAATGCCTAAGGAAGAGAAGTCTTGATAGCAGTCTTCCAATATCTAAGGGGCTGCCACAAACAAGAGGGAATCGATTCTCCAAAGTATCTTAAAACAGTGCAAGAAGCAATGAATGAAAATTGATCAAGGAGAGATCTAGTCTAAAAATAAGGAGACAGTTAGAACAATTAATCAGTGGAACAGTTTGCCTTCAGAAGTTGTGTGTGCTCCTTCACTGGAGGTTTTGAGAAGAAATTGGACAGCCATTTGTTTGAAATGGTAATGGGTCTTCTACTTCAGCAGGAAATTTGCCTACAATATTTCCAGGGTCCTTTTCAACTCTGTTATTCTATTATGGATAGGTAATTTTTCTGTGCAAGTTGCTAGTTGGGCCACACCACATACATAAGCCAACTATTCCTTTCTTCTGCCCAACAATTCTGAGGAAGTAACTGTCTTTCCCCATTGACCTGCCTACATATCCCTCTCATATTTTTCAAATATGAAAAAAGTGAATTTTAAATTTTGTTACCTAGAAAGTACATTAAATTAGCTAAACCTTTATGATTTTGAACAGGATCCTGTAATGGGGGGAAAAAGGTTGTTCCCCCTGCCACAATCTGCTTGTTCAGTAAACAAAAGAAGAAAGAAAGCAGTAAATTTTCTTCCTTTTTTCTCAGTAATCCATTGCAGCTTGCTGATTTCCTACTGCAATTTCCTTTATTACAATTACCTTTGGAAAGTCAGTAGTCCATACCTGTCCAGGCTACTAGCTGATAGCTGCACAGACAGGATAGCTGCAAAGTGTTTGGATGGATGGACGATGGAGAGAATACAAAAATTTTCAGAAAGATTTCTTTTATATCCCCAGTTAGCAATTTCCTAAGTATTTTTTTTAATTATGAAGTCCTTATCAGTTTCAAAGAACCCATTCTGACTGTCAACAAAATTCTTAAGCAGATGTTCCATCTTAGTTCATCATGAGTGCTCATGTGCTAGGAGAATGCAATAGTTTCCCGGTCCTCATTAGAAAACATTTAAAAGAGTCAGTCCCAATTCTCTGAAGTATATATCCACTAAGAAATGGTTGATTTATTTTATACCAATTAATTTGCCATTCTCATGGGTAGTCAGATGTAATCCATTGATTGATTCTAACATGTTGCTAGATTTGATAATTATGTGCATCACATGTTAAACTTTGTGTATAATAAATACCTTGACATACCATCTTCCTCCATGTCACCAAGCTTTATATATAATAGCAGTTGAAGCTACAAGAAAATAAGGCAAAACCAAGAATAACAGAATGCAAATATATACAACTGCATATATTTAAGGACACATACAGTAACATTTCTATGTATACTAAGTAAGATTATTTAAGATGAGATTGTCCATTTCAAAATGAAGCATTAAAATAGTAAACCAAGACTTCATAAAAGAGATAGGCTGTGATACAACTAAGGCAATGGTCTTAGATACTTAAAATTAGTTATTATAGAAAGATGTTCAGTTAAGCTAATTTTACTCCTCTCCCCATCTTTCCTTCATTAAAGGAAAACCATTGCAGAAGGATAAAGATCCTTGGTGACTGTTACTATTGTGTATCAGGATTGACCCAGCCCAAAACTGATCATGCTCATTGCTGTGTTGAAATGGGATTGGATATGATTGACACTATCACGTAAGTACTTTACATGCTTAATGTAATGTATTTTAGGCAACAAAAATTCCAATCATTTAATTGTTTTAAGAGAAGTTTGTGAATAGAACAAAAAAGATAAAAGAAGAAGCAAGATCCTCTCATTACTTTAGGCTGCAGCATTATTCAATGTTGAATACAGAATTGGTATGGAAAATGTTCATCCACTGGAAAACTGATATATGTAACTGAATGCCTACATTCAGCTTTGTGAGTCTCAAGTTGTGAAAACGTCCTGCTCTAAAGACCCGAATTCTTCCAAGAAATTTGCTTTGGTAGAACAGTGTGTTTTAACAGGGATTTAAAAGACTAAAGATCCACTGAACTTATCTTCTGGGGAAAAAAACAGTGCTCGCTTTCATCAGCAAGAAATAGCAGAGCTTTAAAACTTCATCCTCCTTTGCTTAGCTGAGAACTGCTGTGCATTTGTGATTTCTGAGCTCTAAGGATTAACTCTTCATAGAAAACTGTTCAGAGGAACAGTATAAGGATTTTTTAAAATTTGTCATAAAATTAATACTCACTCTAACACAGAAACAAAGGGAGATAAATGTCTTTTCAGAATAATGTCTTTTTATTTTATCTTTGAAAACAATTATTTATAACAATATTTTTATGTGGGCTTAGTTACATTAAAAAATTACAAAACACTAATGTGTTACATTTAAATATCGCATAGTAGTCATTGCAATTTTTCTTTGATATGAACATTCCATTTTTTGTCAGCTGTCATAGCAATCTAAAATAAATATGCATAACTTTCTGATAAAAGAAAATATAAGTAAATTAGGACCATATGCAAAATAAGCAAATGCTTATCAATGGAAGCACTGCATGGAAATTGTATCTGAAAATAAATCAATTTTAGCAAAATTGAACAAAAACAAGCAAAACTTTTACTTTTACTTTTACTTTTATTTGATTTATATACCGCCCTACTCCCGAAGGACTCAGGGCGGTGAACAGCCAACAATAAAATACATACATACAAAATTTAAAAAGCAGAGATAAAATCAAATTAAATAGTTTGGCCCAGACAGATTTAAAACCCAATCAATTTAAAACAAATTTAAACTTTGAATATTAAAAATACTAAAAAATATTAAAAATGTTTAAAAAGAAGGAGAAAGTTAGGCAGGCCCGCCTGGTGAAATAAAAAGGTCTTTAGAGCGCGGCGGAAGGTGCGCAGATCCGGGATCCTCCATATCTCCGGGGGGAGCTTGTTCCAGATAGTAGATGCCCTCACAGAGAAGGGTCTCCCCCTGGGGGCTGCCAATCGACATTGTTTGTCCAACGGCACCCGGAGGAGCCCCTCTCTATGAGAGCGTATAAATATATTTAATGTTACCTGATTGCATTTTGCCCCAGTGAATTAATACTAAAGTAAGGAAAACATTAAGAAAAATTCCCCTGTAATAGGTGCATTCAAACTGGAATTAAAAGAGGAATTTGCTAAATTTTTGTAAGCAAGATATTTCTCAAAAGCAGATGGAATTTTACTTCAAAAAGAAAAGAATAAGATAATCTATTGGAAAATAAGGGGCATAGGGGGAGGAAAATGCAACATTATCTTGGGTGCAACATGATTGTATTGAATTGCAATTCTCATATCTTTCTCTCCGTTGCTCAGGAGCATTGATTCACAGTACACGTAATCATAGCTGAGTATTGTGCTTTCATAGCTGAGTATTGCACTTGAAAATGAAAAGTTTTGAATGAAAATCCTACTAACTTGCAATTAGGCAAATGATACTATTAAAAAAAGCAGGGTTGAAGAATGTGAAAGTTCACAAGAAATTCCATGGTTTTCTTTTAACATATCATTCTCAGTAAATAAAATGTTTTTGTTAAATAGCTAAGAAATATTTGGAAATGCAATACATTACTTTCTCTTTTTTTTAACCAGACTGTAGACCTTTATTTGTCATTTTTCTTATGCATTATTTGTCTTAAAGAATTTCCTGTACAGGGTGCTAATAATTGAGTTCTTTGTTAATGAAAAACAAACCTCACTAACCTCAAGGACACTTTTAGACGAAAGCATTATATCTATTAGTATTAGTATTTCTACAAAATTATGACTCTTGTAGCCTGATTTCAGGACTATCTAAAGGCATGAAGAAAAGTGCACAACCAGCAATCTGCAAAATTAAAGCTCATCAAGAGTGTACAACTAAAATTATAGTACCTGCCAGCAGTAAATCCCATGTTGCCTCTGCGTAAAAGACATATTCTTTTTTTTATGATTTTTTTTCTTTAACATATATGAGTACTTAGTAAACAGTACATTGTCTGAGTCAATTTACCTTATATAGAGTATTAATAACAATAATACTGTTTAGGTATACATAATAATAATCTTTCAACTTCTAAAATTTACAAGATATATATATATATATATATATATATATATATATATATATATATATATAGTATTATATTTTGTAACAGTGTACATATTAATATTTTCTCCATTTCTCCATTTCTACTATCTCTTTTTTTCTAACCCCTAATACAACAATTCCCCTATTAAAAAGTATTATGTATCTATCCATCATCTCTTACCCTTTACTATTTAAGCATACATGGTAGTAGTCTTTCAACTTCTAACATTTACATCACAGTTATAGTAGCTTATATCATTTGACAGTATGCATAATAACATTTTTCCAATTTCTAAGTTCTATGTTTATTTTCTAATCTTCAGTAAAACAAATCTCATATTAAGAGGTATTCTGCATCTATCCATCATCTCTCACCCTTTTAAATATTTCAACTCTTATTGACTTTTTGATCAATCTCCCATGCTCCTCCCTTAGGATCTTGTATCCCTCTACATCACTCATATTTAGTCTAAATATTTTCTCTGCCTCCAAATCTGCCTCTTGTTATCTACTCTCTAAAATACCCATCAGTGACTCTTTCATCTCTTCTAGGGGATCTTTCTCTTTACTCTCTTCTACATTTTGGCCTCTTGAAAAAATACTACCTGCTCTATTTCAATAATTTTTACTATCTCTTCTGTATCTTTATCTATCTGTGTAATTTGTTGATTTATCTCCTCTATTCTTTCCTCTACTCCTTATGAATTTTTCTCTATTGTCTGCATTTTTTGTTCCTTTTTCATTATCATTTGCTGGAGATTTCCTGATCTCACAGCTGTATCATGCATCAGTTCCATCATCTCTATGGTTCCCTGTCATAACTTCCTGGATATCTTGAAGCATTAATAGTATTTCTTTTTGGGATGTATTTGTTCTTCCTTGTTGTAACATTTTGCTTTATTTTAGTGAGCTAAAAGTTATTCAGCAATCTATCCAGGTCCCAGTGTCCAAAGTGTCCAAAAACAATATTAGAAGAATTTGCTCAATCCCTGAACTGTTCCATAAAATTTATAATATTTGTAATCCTCAAAATATGCCGTTTTTCTCCCTCTGAATTATTCAAATTTGTAGGTCTTGTTTAGTTTTTCTTCTTTTGCCTCATAAAACATTCTATCAAATAGTATTTGTAATCCAGAATGGCCCACCAAATCTCATTAATTCACAAAATCAGGTGATCGATTTGAAGGATAATGCCTATTATTTATAATCCACACTTCTTTGAGAAATTTCAAAAGGCTCACCAGTTACTCCTAAACTGCCAGAAAACAAGTAGATAGAAAAGAAAAAACAAAAATATGACCTTCCAGATGTTGTTTGTCTTTCATTTTATTTCTCTTCTTATCAATCCTGACTTTCTTTTCTTTTTTTATCAGCCTTGAGGTTTTTTTTCAAGGCCCTTTCCAGCCATATAATAATATGATGTCTTCTTTGGCCAGTAGATGGCGTTCCAACTTTAAATTCCAGTACCAAAATGAGGCAAAAGCTTTAACAGCTGCTCAACAAAAGAAAAGAAAAAAACAATTTTTTTCCAGCAGTCAAACAATATTTCCAGCAAATTAAAATAACTTTTCACAGCACCACAAATGCCGTCATTTAATCTAATAATCTAATTAATCATTAATGTTATCAATATAAATGATCAATAAAATTTTCAATCACCCACTCACCTGGATTAAGTATTTTCTTATACAACAGCCTGTGGAGTCCTGGGGTTATAGTCTTATCCAGAACTGCATGATTGCTATCGCTAAGCAATGTGGTCACATGACCCTAGGCTTTATGACTAAGCCTTACTTAATAATGGAAATTCTGGTCCCAATTGCCATTGTAACCTAAGTAGTATCTGTAGTAATAACACCGAAGTTTTTATACCTTTGATTTATGAGGGAAAGGTAAAAAAGATAATCTTTTGATAAATAATATTCTGATTTTTCTATATTTCAGATCAGTAGCTGAAGCCACTGAAGTAGATCTCAATATGAGAGTTGGTTTGCACACTGGAAGGGTTCTTTGTGGCGTTCTGGGTCTTCGAAAATGGCAGTATGATGTTTGGTCAAATGATGTGACTCTTGCTAATGTAATGGAAGCTGGAGGGTTGCCTGGGTAAGTCACAATATGCTTGCCAGTTATTTATTTATGAAGCACATTCTTTTTTTAAAAAAAAAACTTCACAGGGGAACACTCAAAGAGGCATCTTTGTAGAAAACCTTGTTTTATATTTATTCCAAACTCTTAGAATGGCACATTTAACAAAGTGGTTATAGAAATCAGCATTTATTTTAACTTTATCATACCATATGTAACAGTGCCATCCAAATCTTAATTCGTGACCTTCTAAATCAAGTAATCTCTTATTCTGAAAGTTCACCTATTCTTTTAGCCAGACTAGACCAAACAACAAGCATCAAAATACAGTTTCAAATCTGGTAAACCCAAACCTCCTCTTTCCTTAACATCTTATAGTAGTTTATATCTGAGTCTTGGGTTTTTTTTCCCCTTGTCATATAAGCTTAGAAATATCTGTGTGCCATTGTTTAATGGAGTATCAGTTGCAAGTATTGGTAACGTCTGAAACAAAAAAAGCATCTTTGGTAAGAAATTCATCTCAATTACAGAAATTCTACCCAATAATGATAAATGCAGTTTATCCCATCTAAATAAGTTCTTTTTAATATCATTCCAGAGGGGCATATAATTATTTTGAAATAGTTTGTCTTTTGACCCCCAAATATTTCACTTTTTTCTCAACTCTAAAACCAGACTTTTTAGTCAACATATCACAATCTTGTGGGATCAGATTCTTAAAAAGCATTGTTATTTCCTTTTTGTTTATTTTAAAACCTGCTAAAACCCCAAATTCATTTAATTTCCTCATCAAATATTCTATATTATTTTTGGAGCCTTGCAAGATTATAACCAAATCATCAGCAGATTCCCTCAGTTTATAAACTTCCTTCTTGATACCTGTTATTTTCTCATCTTGCCTGATATCTCTGTTCAAAGTTTCCAACCCCAAAATAAACAACAAAGGAGACAAGGGACATCCTTTTCTTTTACCCTTTTGAATTTCACATGAATTAGTTAAATCACCATTGACAATAATTTTTACTTGCTGTGACATATAAACTGTCATATAAAGCATCCTAAACAATCATTAAATTTGTCTCCCTATACCTAGATTATTATCAAAATATTCATTAAATTTCTTTTTATAGTCCTTTGCAATTGTCTCCTTTTGCAAAAGAGATTCATTTAATCCCCATCTGTAATTCAAACTCTTTTTTTCTAAATGCCAAAAGAACTAAATTGTGATCAGAGAAAAGATTAAAATGTTATTTGCAAGGTTTTTAGAAGTGCTTATCATATCAATCCTTAAACAAGATTTATATCTTTCTGAAAAAAGTATATTCTCTAGCAGAGCCATTTCTTTGCCTCCACAAATCTATTAATGCTAAATTGTCCATCATCTCAAAAAAGGCTTTGGTAATTTACCCTGGGAGAATTTAATCCCTTTCATAGATGTTCTATCCAAAACTGGGGAACTCACTCCATTCCAATTCCCCAGCATAATCCAATTTTCATATGAAAAGGGCAGTACTTGATCCATAAGATATTTGAAAATTTTACTTTTATCATCATTTTGGCACATAAAGTCCAACTACTATTGATTTTATTAAGTTCAATTTCCATTACTACAAACTACCATATTCATCTAATAAAAGTAACTTAGGTTTAAATTGGGGTTTTATATATAAAACAACTCCAGTGATCTTCTTTAAATCAGCAGATATAGTTTGGATTTAACGTGGCAATCCAAAACATGGTTGTTGTTCTTACAAAACGAATTAAGACATCCCTTGGTAACTTTCTCATTGTAGCAAATCTGGAGTTTACTGTATATTCTTTGTCTATTTCCAGGTCAAGAATATTTTCTTCCCAATTAATTAATTGAGCCAAAGCTTTAATTATCCTTAATCTAATATAATCTCCAGACAGTTCAGGAATTGCTAGAAATGTTAATTGAAGTTCTTTAAGGTGAGATTCCAAAAAAGACCTTTCATCCAAATCAGCTTCATACAAAACATCTTTCTTCTCCAGTTTGTGCTCCATAAGATTCACTCTTATGGATCTTATAAACACTTCACCTGTTTGATATCTCTAGCCAAATGTTGTCTCTCCTCATGGAGTTTCTTTGAAAGTGTATCAAGTTTGGATTCATGTTTTTTTGCTGTATATTCATCCAAAAAGGGCCTTAAAGATTCTGTATCTCCTGATGTTCTTTCCATTTTCTCCATTCTCTTACACATAAGCGTTCTGTCAGACTGTAGCTAAAGCTTAGATTTTAAAGTTAAGAATTTTAGACTTTAGATTTAGAATCTAGATTTAGATTTAGACTTTAGATTTAGAATTTAGACTAATTTATAACATTAAATCCAATGTGTTAAAATGATGCTACTGGATAATTAAAAAGGATTAGCAATACTACAACCTTTTGTTTGGCTCCCTCATAGGGCCAAACAACACCACTGTAATATGAGCTACAAAAAAAGAACTTAGTCTATGCCTCTTTGTTTAACAACCCACACAGCTGGTCCAATCAGAAGTGAGTAAAATTGGAAACTGTTTCTCCCCCTCCTTACAGCAAGATCAAATCACAATTTTTTTTAATCTAAAGTAACCTTTTTTTTTTCAATAGTAAATAGGTAAACAAATGACATTTATGACCTTGTAGCTCTAAATCTTATTTTGATTTAAGGGTGGGTTCACTTTGAATGAAGGATATTATTTCACCATAAACTCATAAATTAAGATTCACTGCCATTTCCTTCCTAAAGAAGTCCTCTTTGGATGACAAAGAGCTATTTTAGAAAAAAAAATATTTGTATTTATTCCAAACTATATATATGGCACGCCTCACAAAGTGATTCTTGAAATCTGCGTTCATTTTAACTTTATCATTTTTATTGTACAAATTTAAATAGAAATTATATAATAAAATTTTAATAGAGTCATCATCTATCAATACTGTCTTGCCTTCTTGGATTTTACCAGACATCATCTTTTCTGTTTCTTTTCTTAATCTATATGCAAACCATTTTCCTGATTTATTTGCAAACTCAAAATATCTTTTTTTCTCATGGTTACATTTTATTTCCACTTCCTGAAAATTTAAAATAGACAGTTGTTGGCAAAGTAATTTAATTTAATATGAAATTTTGGAGTAAATCAAATCTTTCTTTTTAAGTTCATATTTTGCATCTTTTCTTGAGTTTTTTTCCCTAAATGATTGTATTAGATGAAATAGCCACTCATAACAGCTTTGTGCCTCCTCAAATAGTCATCAAATGTGTGCCTTTCCTCAAATTATTATTAAAATATTCAGTTTCTCTCTGTTGTGTTTTAAAATCTTCTTCTGATTCTCATTCAATCTCCTTCTGAGCTATGATATTGGTCTTGTAAACGTCAGAAAAACTGGATTATGACCCAAAAAATGTTTAGGCAAAACATTCACTTTTGAGACTTTATCAGCAAAGTTTTAGGAAGTCCACATCATATCTATTATGGAAAATGATTCATACATGTAACTTTATTGTGGTCAATAACCAGCAGAAAGAAAGAAGAAAAGAAAATAATTTTCAAATATCCAGAATATCCAAAAATAAATACATAGAAAAATTCCTTAACCACGTTATTCTTATTAGTTCAAACTAACCTAAAATATAGAATTATAGAGCCCCCTGATAAATCTGAGGAAGATACTGCACAGTAGCTGACATTAAAAATGACCAATGACCAATGGTGAGGCAAAGCCATTTCCTACACAGACAAGTTCAGTTGCTCTTATTATTCTTTATTGAATTTTGTATGCCACCATATGGAATCTGGCAATGTTATATGTTATTTCAGAATTAATATTAGAAAGCAAGAAATATTTTTACTTCTGGTCATTATATCTTGTTTTACTAGTTAGTAGTTGGGCAACTAGAATATTTTGGAATTCTGTTTAAAACTGGTAGTACAAAAGAACATGTTCAATAGTTTCTACTTGTCCTGAGTCACAAGGGCACACTGGTAAAGGGTATGGTACAGTGGTGAAATTCATTTTTTTTTACTACCGGTTCTGTGGGCGTGGCTTGGTGGGTGTGATGTGGCTTGGTGGGCATGGCTTGGTGGGTGTGGCAGGGGAAGGATACTGCAAAATCCCCATTCCCTCCCTACTTCTGGGGGAAGGATATTGCAAAATCTCCATTCCCACCCCACTCTGGGACCAGCCAAAGGTGGTATTTGCCGGTTCTCTGAACTACTCAAAATTTCCGCTACCAGTTCTCCAGAACCTGTCAGAACCTGCTGGATTTCATCCCTCGTATGGTATCTTTTTATTTATTTATTTATTTATTTATTTATTTATTTATTTATTTATTTATTTATTTATTTATTTATTTATTAAATTTTTATACCGCCCTTCTCCCGAAGGACTCAGGGCTGTGAACAGCCAAGATTAAAATACATACAATATGAAAATTAAAATAATTTAAAACATGATTAAATTAATTTGGCTTCCCCAATTTAAAACCCCTTACCCATAAAATTAACCGGTTAAAACTTTTAAGCCAGCCCGGTTTGCTGAAATAGAAAAGTCTTCAGGGCCCGGCGGAAAGTACGGAGGTCCGGGATCAGTCGTATCCCTGGGAGTAGCTCATTCCAGAGGGCAGGTGCCCCCACAGAGAAGGCTCTCCCCCTGGGGGCCCCCAGTTGACATTGCTTGACCGATGGCACCCTGAGGAGACCCTCTCTGTGGGAGCATATTGGCTGGTGGGAGGTTATCAGTGGCAGAAGGTGATCTTATAGATACCTGGGCCCTAAGCCATGGAGTGCTTTAAAGGTGAGAACCAATACCTTGAAGCGCACCCGGAAGACCACCGGGAGCCAGTGAAGCTCACGCAGGAGAGGTGTTATATGGGAGCACCATGTCACCCCCACAATCACCCACGCGGACACATTCTGGACCAGTTGGAGCCTCCGTGTGCTCCTCAAGGGGAGCCCCATGTAGAGAGCATTACAGTAGTCCAGGCAAGAAGTGACGAGGGCATGAGTGACTGTATTTAACGAGTCCTGATCCAGAAAGGGACGCAACTGGCGAATCAGGCGAACCTGATAAAAAGCCCCCCTGGCCATGGCTGTCATATGCTCTTCTAAAGACAGCCGTGCATCCAGGAGGACACCCAAGTTACGAGCCCTCTCTGTGGGGGCCAATGACTCACCCCCAATAGCCAGCGATGGCAGCAGCTGGCTATATCGGGATGCCGGCAACCACAGCCACTTGGTCTTGGAAAGGTTGAGTCGGAGCCTGTTCCTCCCCATCCAGACCCGCATGGCCTCCAGGCACGGGACATCACTTCAAGGGCATCATTGGGGTTGTCTGGGGTGGAGATGTACATCTGAGTGTCATCAGTGTACAGATGGCACCGCACCCCAAAACCACAGATGATCTCACCCAGCGGCTTCACATAAATGTTGAACAGGAGAGGCAAGAGGACCGACTCTTGCAGCACCCCATAAACAAGGAGCCTTGAGGTTGATCTCTGCCCCTCTGCCAACACAGACTTCGACCGGTCGGAGAGATAGGAGGAGAACCACTGTAACATGGTGTCTCCCACTCCCAACCCCTCCAGCCGGCGCAGCATGATACCATGGTCGATGGTATCAAAAGCTGCTGAGAGGTCTAATAGGACCAGAACAGGGGAGCAACCCCTGTCCCGAGCCCTCCAGAGATCATCAACCAATGCGACCAATGCCGTTTCCGTGCTGTACCTAGGCCTGAAGCCGGACTGAAATGGATCTAGATAGACAATTTCATCCAGGTACTGCGGGAGTTGTCGCGCCACCACATTCTCAACAACTTTTGCCACAAAGCGAAGGTTGGAGACTGGACGGTAGTTTGCCAAAACAGCCGGGTCCAGAGAGGACTTCTTGAGGAGGGGCCTCACCACCACCTCTTTCAAGGTGGGAGGCAGAAAACCCTCACTCAAAGAAGCATTTATAATCCTCTGGAGCCTGCCTCGTGTAACCTCCCGGGTAGCCAGCACCAGCCAGGAGGGACACGGGTCCAATAAACATGTGGTAGCATTCAACTTCCCCAGCATCCTATCCACATCCTCAGGAGTCACAGGGTCAAACCCATCCCAGATAACATTCTCAAGACCCGCCTCAGACATCCCGCCTGAACCTACCCAGTCAGAGTCCAAGCCTTCCCAAATTTGAGCGATTTTATTGTGCAGATACTGCGCAAAATCCTCAGCTCGCTCTTGCAAGGGGTCTTCCTGCGCTCCCAGGTGAAGAAGCTGTATCGTAGCTCAGAGATAATAGTTAAGTGGGGAACAGTCCTAGGAGAAGGAGCTTGTTATAAACGACTTGTTTCCACCCATTTTGAAACTTATCTTCTAATACCAGAGGCACTAAACCTGGAGGGACAAATATCAGTTTCACCAAGTAGAATAGCATGGCTTAGCAAATTCTGGTTTCCATTCTCATCATTCCATCCTCCATGTGTAATGAGGCATTAGAGACACACTGTGGAATTTGAAAAATTACTTTCAGGAATTTATACTGGACAAGTTCTAATGGTATGAAAGTGGTCCAAGTTGTGCACCATATAATAATTGGGCTAGAACAGGGGTCCCCAACACCACAGACCATGATACAGTACCAGGCTGCTTGGAACCAGTCTCAGAAATGGTTGGCGAGTGCATGCATACACACAGTTCCATTTGTTCAAGCAACAGACATGCATGCCCGCCACTTGCACAAATGGAGCTGCATGCCCACACTCACTCACACGGAACAATGCCCTCTCCCCACTCTACCAGTCCGCAATGCCGGAAAGATTGGGGAACATTGAGCTAGAGACTTAGCCTTGGAAAGTTTGATGGCTGCAAGTATGTAGTGACTTCCACTGGCATAATACAATCTTAAGAAAGCTGCTCCAATCCTAAGTGCATTTTGTGAAGCATAGTTTACATGATCCCTTTTATGTCCATTAGCCTGAAAGACTACTCCCAGATATGAGAAGCATTTCGAATGAAGGTGAATATAGGTATCCTAGGATAATGTTGCAGGATTCAATCTGTGTTGGTCACTGAGATCAGAGGTTTGTCTTCCACGTTTTCTGACTTGTGCTGAAGCCCAGCTTCAGGGAAGAAGGTGAGACTGGGCAGCACAAGCAAACAACAGCCAACAACTTAATAGCCAGCCATCAACATCTAAAAAGCCACATATAACAGGCACCATATAAATACTACATACAGAACAGCATACACCCTGTTAGACAAAAGTCCCCTGAAGATGGACTCCAGCATGAGTATGAAAGCTTGGAAGACAAAACCTTTGGCTCCGGTGACCAACCCAGATTGTATCCTGCATGAGAAGCATTGGACTTGCTTGATGGAATGATTGTTAATAATCCAGGTATGCTTTTTAGGGCAATTTGTAAATGCCATTATTAGTTTTATAGTTGATTTCCAAGTGGTTCTTTTTACAATAATATATGAAAGTATTTAGAGTTCTCGAATCGAATGCGTATCCTTGAGAGAATTGCTGCACCATCTGCATATATAATATGCTTCTCTGCTATTTTGGGTGGATTTCTGTAAAAAGGTATAGTCTCTTGCTAATTATTTTGAAGCTAAATTGTCCATCAACTCAAAAAAAGTCTTGGAGTAGTTTATCTTGTGAAAGTTTTATCCCTTTATTTGATGTTCTGTCAAATCAGCAAAGTTACTCCATACCATTTATCTACACCAATTTTCATGATATTAATTCAGCCATAAAATGTTCAAAAAAATTTGATTTGTCTTCAATTGTTACATAAATTCCTACTACCATTATCTTTATCCCATTTGGTCCACTTTTATTGCTACAAAACTACCATATTGATGTCGTATTACAAGCTTAAGTTTAAGATGAAGTTTTACATATAAAACAACTTCATTTCTCTTGTTTAGTCCCATTGAGATAAATTCCTCTCCTAATATTTTATTAACCAAATATTTTCTGTCTTTTATTTTAATGTGCACTTCTTATAGGCAAAGTATGTCCAGATTTAATTTCCTCAAATAATGAAATACTTTTTTCCTGCTTTGAGGGCTATTGGATCCATTAATATTTCATTTTATTTATTTATATATATATATATATATATATATATATATATATGTATGTATGTATGTATGTATGTATGTATGTATGTATATATGTATATATGTATATATGTATATATGTATATATGTATGTATGTATGTATGTATGTGTATATGTGTATGTATATATATATATATATATATATATGCGATATTTTTGCAATCAGGGTTTTTTCCTATGTTGAAAGATGTTAAAATGGCCATGGTGGGATGAAATCTCTATTCATTACTTTCAGACCTGGTCTGAAAGTGATGAATAGAGATTTCATCCCACCATGGCCATTTTAACATCTTTCAACATAGGAAAAAACCCTGATTGCAAAAATATCGCACATTTATACCTATGAATCAAAATATATATATATATATTCCCAACTCTAGGGGACAGTGCTTATTTCCGTTTCAAAGCTGAAGAGCCAGTGCTGTCTGAAGACAACTCTGTGGTCATGTGGCTGGCATAACCAAATGACAAAGACACATGGAATTTTTACTTTCCCACCAAAGGTGGCTCCTATTTTTCTACTTGCATTTTTTACATGCTTTTGAACTGCTAGGTTGGCAGAACCTTGAAAAAGTAAAGAGCTCACCCCGTTATGCGGCACTTGGGATTTGAACAACTGAACTGCCAACCTTTCCATCAACAAGCTCAGCGTATATATATTCCATTTTTTATTTTATTTTAAAAGAATGAGGACTCCAAATTGTGTGCAGTTCTCCTTCCCTAACATTTTGTTTTCCAGAGTCTACTAATTGGTTTTGATTTTGGTGTGGATCAAATTTATTTTCCATTGCCTTCACTTCTTGTGTTTGATCTACACTCAGTTTGTGTTTGAGAAGAAAATCTTTTAGGATAAAATGGAAGGGTTGATCTTCATGTACCAAGAAAAAGATTCAGACTGAATTCTATAAAAAAAGCTAATGGATCGTAGTATTAAACAACTATTCTTTATTTATACTTAGGAAAGTGCATGTAACAAAGACTACATTAGAGTGCCTAAATGGTGACTATGAGGTGGAACCCGGATATGGCTATGAAAGGAACAGTTTCTTAAAGAAGCATAATATTGAAACCTTTTTCATTGTGCCATCTCATCGGAGAAAGGTTTGCACTTGATTTTTATTAATTATGTATTAGATTTTTAAATTGACACATACTTAGATAATATTATGAAATAATAAACAGATGATAAACTGATTGAATTGGAAATTTTGTATTGAAATGCTATGTTCAAGAATGGAAAGTTTCTCTGATTTTACTATTCAACATTTTTCCACAAAGAAAAAGTTTTTACAAGGAAATTGTACAAAATGCGATTTATTTTACATATTTTTATGGATAAGAACAACATGGGTTATGCTTTTTGTTTTATAAGTAATCCTCAACTTACAACATTAATTTAATGACAGTTCAAAGTCAAAATGGCGTTGAAAAAAGTGATCAATGACTGTTTTTCATACTTATGACCATTGCAGTGTCCCCGTGGTCATGTGATCAAAATGTAGATGTTTGGCAATTGGCATGTATTTATGACAGTTGTGGTGTTCTGGGGACGTCTAATCATCTTTTACAACTTCCGACAAGCAAAGTCACATCTAGATTCACTTAACCTCCATATTACTAACTTAACAATTGCAGTGATTCATTTAGCAACTGTAGCAAGAAAGGTCATAAAATGAAGCAAAATTCATTTGATAGCTGTCTTGCATAGCAACAGAAATTTTTGGCTCAATTGTGGTCAAAAATTGAGGACTATCTGTACTCCTATTCATTGTGTCCTTAAAATATTAAATTTACATTCCTAATTGTATTCCTAAAGTTTGTATTATGTATATATTTTTCTGTCTTATCCTGCCTTTTTAAAACGCTTGATTTTAAGAATTAAAAATTCTAAAAAAGAAGAGAAAGCATCAATTTTGGCATATGGTAACTGAGTACAAAGAGGTTCCTAATAATTGAATTGTTAGTATCTAGTAGAAGTGTCTATGTGTTACAGTTGGCAGATAATTGTATAGATCATGGAAACAGGTTGCAAATGAATGCCATTTATGTAATGTATAACATAAGTTTAGATCCAGTGTTAGAATGTTAGTGAAAGTGTTCTCTATGAATGACTGCATTTCAGGCTACTAAATATATCCTGAAAAGAAGATTGCTGGTCAACAGAGGAAATTACCAGGGCTGGATTGATTATAATGTTGAAGATGGAGTTTCTTAAAAGAAACAATAACAACAACAAGGGCTAGATCTCAACCTAAGACTTTTAAAATGTAGGAATCCAGAGGAAATAAAGAAACAAACCTCCCTTTTATTTTATATTTCTATATATATCATGAATTTTTTACAGGGAATTCATGCAAAGACTAATATGGTTTGCTCACTGGCTTTCAACCTATTGCATTACATAAATTTAATGTGGCATGCAAATTCAGTAGAGTTTTGGTTTATTTCTGATAAAAATGAAATATTTTTTTGCTATCTGGAACATTTTAAATTTTCTATTTTATAGGTGACTCTATTTTAAATTCTGTATCCCTGTGTTTTATTGGTCTGAAACTATAAATAAATTATTGATTTATGGTATATTTTATTTACATTATTTTAATAAATTATCATTTCTGTTGGTAGTTCTCAGCTACTTGGTAAACTTTAGGAAGACTGCCTATATAATTATGTGTGTACATTATGCCTTGCAAACAAAAAATACGGTAGACTTCACAATAAAATAAATAAAAGTGCTTGATATAATTCCAGACAGATAGTTTCCATTATTCTTTTTTCTACCTCCATATAGTTTCTAGAAAGAAAGAATATGAAACAATGGTAAAACTGGATTCTTCTATTGGATTCCTGGCAATTGCACTATAAAAACCAAGAACCAAGAGTTCTTTTCTTTATTTAATGAAACAATTGTTTTCAGATTCATACCTATGGATATTTGAGAAGGTGGTATTAACTTCCCTCTAGAGGATGTCCTTTCATATGTAGACTCTATTGTGCAGCATGATTATATAGTGCTTTTTTGGGGGGAAACTGTTCTGCAGGAAGAAAAAGTTAAACTTTATGACAGAAAAGAGCTTGCTTGTTTTTTTTTTTCTTTCTTAAATTTATTTGCTACCAATCTCACCAAGGAATTACTCTAGGAGATTTACAACAGGAAAAAATGGAGAAATGAAAAGAAGTGTAAACACATCAAATTAATGAAACAATAAAGATAAATAACAAAATAAATGATGAAAGTATAGTAATCTGGAATTAAATATTGGATGGGGGAAGCAAGGGGCAGAAAGAGATAGCCATACTGCTATCAATCTAGTAGCCACCTCCAATGTGGTACTCCCCCACTGAAATATCCAGTAACTAAATAATAATGATAAACATAAATAGAGAATTACACTACACTGGCAAATATTTTATATTTTTATCAACTTTATCAGTTATCAACAGATAGAATTATAATGAAGAAAAGATCTAAATTAACTTTCCCTTCAACCTGTAATTTTAGCTTAAAAGCTTAAAATTGATCTTGGCTCAATTACTCTCTGATAATAGGGACTAGTAAGGCAAAATTGGGAAGCCATTAGGAAGGGAAATAGGAGAGACAGGTAAATCTAAGGCATGAACCCATTCCTCATAGAAAATTCTCCTCTTTAAAAATTTAGTTCTTTTTTTTTCCCTACCATGTTTCCCTGAAAATAAGACCTTGTCTTGTATTTTTTTTTTTGAACCCTGAAATAAGCTCTTGGTCTTATTGTCATGCGCTCAAAAGCCTGATTGGGCTTATTATCAGGGGATGTCTTATTTTGGGGGAAACAGGATATTAGGCCAATACTATCTGAAATATTGAAAAAGTATTTGGAAAAAAAATATAGAGATCAATAAAAGTTCTGGTGGTTAAATAAATACTGGTATTGTTGTGATAGATGAGAGACAGAGAGAAAGAAATTATTATTGCAGTATTAGAAATGAATAGCAAATTCCTTTAAAGAACAAATGTGATTTAGCCCATTTTGTTTAAACTGCCTAGATAAAATAAATCCATATAAATTTGGAACTCAGATAAATAATCTTATAAAAGTTTGTATCTATTTATTGTATTTATTGATTGTACATAAGTAAAATTATATATACTGACTGTACTTGTACTTTTATTGGATTGTGAGGAATCCATCGTCTCATCTTTGCATAAAAATAAACAGCAGCTCCCCTCTTATTGTGTCAGTAATTGATCTATCAAAGTGACAGATGTTCCTGTACAGCTTGGCTAACAGCATTAGATCTCTAGTATGCATCAGTGGAGTGTCTGCCAAGTTGGCAGGAAAAACGCTTCACTGATATATCAACTGACTTTTCCCTTGGGCCTGTAGATCAGTCACAGTGTCACTTGCTGGTGCATTCTAACTTATCTAAGCTTTTCATGCCTGTTGTGCACTTACATATGGATTATTAAATCATCACAATTTCCCAAAGAAATGTGTTTGTATAGTACTGTCCTATCTCCTTTGGGCATTGACTGAGGTGGGAATTCTAAAAACCAAAGGAGCATTCTCATGAGTGACTGTGGGCTTTGGGTAGGGGTATTAGAGAAAATTGAATTGTTCTATTTATCTTAGTCCAGATGCTGTAGTCTTGGTTTGTATATTAACATTTTGTGTTACTTTATTCTTACATGACTTCCCCACAAGCATCCAAAAGCTGAGATATATTTTTCTAATATGAAACTTTTCTATATTCGCTGTGCATCATTCTTTTTGATGAAGTAAGATTTTCTTCAGCAAGACACAAGAAGGAATAACTCACTGTTAACAGATGATAAAAAACGTTTTATTCAAAAGTAAAATAATTATTTTGGACTTAAAAAATAAAAATGTCTAGAAATGTGAACTGACAATATATCCCACCATCATTTTATCAAACTTATTAAGAGTTAATACAATAGTACTTGAAAATTTTTCATTTACAGTTATACTTTTACATAAAGATAAAATCTAAAATATTCAAAACTTTTAAACATTTTATTAACTTGTCATCCTCCAAATTCTAAAGAGGCAGCACATCTTGTTTTGTAGGAAACCTTAGCAATTGCAAGAGGGTTTTTTATGAGATGGACATCAAATCATCATTCTGTTCATTTAAAAAAATATTCTTGGCAGGAACCAATGTAAGACAGAACCTAACCTATGCATTTCAGAGCAATCAGGATTAATTGTATCTAGTTTAATGTAATAGGTACTTTAGCATCTTCTTCATTAAATCTAAAGTAGGAACAAAATATACCAGCACATTCTGAAAATGAAGAAATGACAGCTTAAATCCCAATCTAAGGTTATATCTACAGTGAAGTATTCAGAGTATAAATACTAGGCAAAGAGAAATAACTTGCCATTTCTCACCATTGTAACATTAAACATCATGTACCCATTATGACTGGATTGTATTCTAAACTGCTGTCTTTATGTTGGCTACCAAAAGATACAGATGGTGTAAAGTTGTTCTTTTAAAAACATAGAGAATAAGATAATGTTGGGGCATATTTATTTATCTGGACATTTAAATTCCATTTTCCTATGATTGAAATAAATGAAGGTTGCTTATAGCAAATATATGCTTCAAAACAAATCAGCAATAAATGTAAAATAGCATCATGCAACAGGTTAATAAGAATCATATCAACAGCAGTTAGCTAAAAATGTCTTGAACCCTATTATTGAATCAGCAATTTATAGACTGGGCAATCAATCTAGGGAGGTTAGAGCAAAGATCAAAGATGTGACTTACTAAAATAATCAAGCCTATAGATTACTATCCTCTTCTCCTCTTTAATGTGGAGACAAAGGACAAAAGCCTGAAAACAATATCAAGAGGTTATGAGCAGCTTGGCATGAAAACCAAGACATATGAACACATGTGGTGTTTTCATCTGTACTTCCAATAAAAGGTTAATGTCCAAAGAGGGAACAGAGAATTTTAGAAGTAAATCACTGGTTTAAGAGATGGTGCCAATCCCAAGTATAAATCCAAAGACAACTAAACAATGAGGTAGGGAGTGGTGAAAAGGAATACAATTAAAAAAAAAAAGATATAGGAATCAAATGTAGGCTCACTCAGTAGCCTATACACTAATGCTGAAAACATGAGGAATAAACACGGCAAAATTGAGGTTCTAATACATGAGAGCAGGTATGATATTATTGCCATTACCAAAACTTGGAGGGATGAAATTCAAGAGTGGAATGTACTTCTGGAAGGATATAAATTGTTCAAAAAACCATACCCAAAAAAGAGGAGCTAGAATTCCCTTATATGTAGGAAATCACTACATCTCTATAGAAATGCCTAAAACCAAGGATGAAACCATTTTTAATGGGTTAATACTGGTTAATATAAAAGGGAAAAAAGAATGACTTTGCCATAGATGCATGCTACAGGCCACACAAGCAGAGGAAATAGATGAAAGTTTTGCAGATCAGTTAAAGACACACCAGAGTATCAGAATCAGAATAGAGCTGGAAGGGGCCTTAGAGGTCTTCTATTCCAGCCCACTGCTAAAGCAGGAGATCCTGCTTTCAGACAAGTGACTATCCAGTCTCTTCTTAAAAGCTTCCAGTGATGAAGCACCAACAACGTCTGAAGGCAAGTTGTTCCACTGGTTAATTGTCCTCACTCTTAGGAAGTTTTTCCTTAATTCCAGATTGCTTCTTTCCTTAATTAGTTTCCATTCATTGTTTCTTGTCCTGCCTTCTGGTGCCTTGGAAAATAAATTGACCCTCTCCTCTCAAATACTGGAATTCTGCTTTCATGTCCCCCCCCCCAATGTCTTTCTTTTCTCTAGACTAGCCAAATTCAAATCCTGCAACTGTTTTTCACATGTTTTATTCCCCAGGCCTTTAATCATCGTAGTCGCTCTTCTTTGTGCTTTTTCCAAAATATCAACCTCTTTTTTGTAATGTGACAAAAACTGGATGCAGTATTCCAGGCAGTGATGAAATCTGAACCAGTTTACTACTGGTTTACTGGTTGTGCATGTGCGCTGCACGCCAAGCACGCACTTGGCACCCACATGCGCAGTGCATACCACACACCAAATGATTGCTTCTGATAATGTCAGGTTCAGTGGGTGGAGCCTCCCACCGCTTTTACTAGCGGTTCTATAGAACCCTTCTGAACCGGCGGCAACCCACCACTGATGTAGTACCATTAAGGGCTACTCATTGAATATGGTTTGTCAGCTAGTTACAAATCCATCTGGTGGTGATGCTGTCTATCCCACATTTTTCTCACTTATCAAGAAGTAGGTTGTACTCTACTTTGTCAAATGCCTTGCTGTAGTCTAATGTCACAGCATTTCAATGGTGTATTAATTTAGTCACTTTGTCAAAGAATGAATAAGATTGGTTTGGCATGATCTGTTTTTAACAAACCAGTGCTGGCTACTATTTATAACTTTATTTGTTTCTAGATGTTCACAGATCTATTTCCCCCCCCCCCCAAGTATCTTCCCAGGTATTGATGTTAGCCTGATTGGTCTCTAGTTTCCTGGGTCTGATTCCCCCCCACTTTTTTTTTGAAGATAGGAACCACATCAGCTCTTTTCCAATCCTTTTGTTCCACAGTGCTCCAAGTTTTTTTAAAGATATGATAAAATAGTTCTGAGATTACATCTGCAAGCTCCTTCAGAACTCTGGGATATAATCTATCAGGTCCCGGTGATTTATATTCATCGAGGTCAGATAGGTGTTCTCTTACCATTTTCTTGATTACTTTAATTTTTATTTCTAGTCTGTTTTTTACAGTTAGGTTTTTGGTAGGTTGGGATATAATTTCTTTTTGTGTGAAGATTGATGCAAAAAATGAGATAAGCAGCTCTGCTTTCACTCTACTTCTTGTGTTATTTCCTTGCCCTCTTCTCTTTAGTGGACTGTTTCCTTGACTTTTGTCTTGCTATTTATATGTTGAAAGTAATTTTTTATTATCTTTGATTTTGGTTCAAGTCTTTGTTCATTCTGAGCATTTGCTTTCCTGGCTTCATTTTCACGGATTTGGGCTATCTGCTGATATTCTTAGTTATGTGTCTTTCTTTCCATTTTTTGTACTTATCCTTTTTGTCTTTCAACATATCAGAGAGATCTTTGTGGAACAATGCTGTTTTTTTCTTGGATTTCTTGTTTTTCTTTTTTAGTGGTATTGTGTTGGACTGGACTTTTATGATTACATTTTTCAGAGTTTCCCATTCTTCTTGAGTTGTTTCCTCTTTAGGATTTTTATTCATGAAATTTTGCTTAGGTTCTCTCTGAGTTCATTAAAATCAGCTTTTTTAAAGTTTGGATTATACTCTATGGTTTGTGTTTGCATCATATTGAATTCCAGTATGACGTGATCATTTTCGCCCAAGATTCCAGCAACTTCAACTCCCTCTATCATTTCTTCTCTACTAGTAAGAATTAGATCCAATATAGTTTTTCCTCTAGTTCCCTCTGCTACCTTTTGGATGACAAAGTTTTCAGCTAAGTTGGTTAGGAATTTGTCTGATCTCCCACTTGCCACAGAGTTTGTCTCCCAGTTGATATCAGGGTAGTTAAAGTCTCCCATTACTACTATGGCATGTTTCCTACATATATTTGTTAATTGGTTAGCAAAAAGTTCATCTATTTCTTCTGCTTGGTTGGTGGCCTGTAGTATATACCTATAGCAAAGTCATCCCCCCCCCCCCTTTTATATTGACCCATATGGATTCTAGGAGGTTTTCATCCTTGGTTTTGTGTATTTCTTAGAAATAACTTTTACAAATAATGCAACTCCACCTCCTCTTTTATTAGACCTGTTTCTTTTGAATAGTTTGTATCCTTCCAGCAGTACATTCCAGTCATGAGTTTCATCTTAAGTTTCAGTACTGGCAACTATATCATACCTGCCTTCATGTACTAATATTCAAGTTCACTCTGATGGTTCCCTAAACTTTGAGCATTAGTGAATAGACATTTGAGTCCTTTATTGATCTTGGGTATGTTTCTTATATCTCCTACTTCGTAACTGGGATTGCCATCCTTTCCATCACTCTCTATTTCATTAGGGGTTTTTTATTTATTTTTTCTCTACCTTCTTATGTGATTGGTTATCTAGTGATTTTTGCTTGGAATTAGTTTCTAGAATTTGTGAAAATTGCCCCCCTCAATTTTAGTTTAAATATATTTTGATAAGATGAGCCAGTTGTTTTCCAAATAAATTGTTTCCAGGTTTTGTGAGGTGCAGTCCATCCCTTGCCAGGAGCCCTTCATGTAGGTAATGCAGACCATGGTCTAGGAAGCTGAAGTTCTATTGACAACATCATTATTTAAGCCAGTGATTCGTTTCTAAAATCCTTTGGTCCCTCTTTGAATGTTGGCCTTTTGTTGGAAGTATAGGTGAAAAAACCACTTGTGCTCCTATTTTTTTTAACTTTCTTTCCTAGTTGTTTGTACTTTCTTATTATTGTTTACAGATTTATTGTTGTGTCATTGGTCCCCACATCTAAGATAAGAAAGGGGTAGTAATCCGTGGGATTGATTATTTTAGTAAGGTACTCAGGTACATCTTTGATTTTTGCTCCACAGAGACTATATACCTCCCTAGATAGACTGTCTAGTCTGCAGACTATAGTTTCTCTTCCCCTAAGAATTGAATATCCTATCACCAATATTCACCATTTTTCCTAGGGAAGCCTGGAATACTTCTTTTTCTGTCGCAGGAATGCTGGGTTGTGCCACTTTTTTAGAACTTATTGATGAATGCTCTTTTGTGAGTGTCTGTGTATTTCATTTCAGGGGGAGGCTATGATAATAATTATCATAGTTATAAAATAACATATTATAAAATAATAATAGTTATAAGGGATTATAACTACCTGATATCAATTGGGAGATAAACTCTAAAGCAAGTGGTAAATGAAAGAGGCTCCTGATGATCCTAGCTGAAAACTTTGTCATTCAAAATGTAAAGGAGGGAACTAGAGTGTCAGCTATACTGGACTTAATTCTTACTAACAGATGAAATAGTAAGGAGAAAGCAGAAATGCTTAAATCATTCTTTGCATGTATCTTCTGGTAAAAGGAAAAAAATAGTCCAACCTATCAAAAGCTGCACTGTAGGAGGAATGCAAGTGAAAATAGGAAAGAAAATGGTAAGAGAACATCTGTTCATTCTGGAGAAGTTCAAATCATCAGGAACAGATGGATTACATCTCAGGGTTCTGAAGGAGTTGGCAAACAACTACTCAACAAAATCTTTCAGAGCTTGAGGGGCTGTCACAAAGAAGATGAAGTCAAGCTATTCTCCAAAGCACCTTAGGGCAGGACAAGAAGTAATGGGCATGTCAGGGCATTTATTAATCCCATGTTTGGCTCTGGGACTAATTACCCTGGTTTAATTAGAGGAGATGAATCGTGGCTCCTCCTTGTTTGCAATATTCTGAAAAAGAAACGCGAAGAAAAGTTTCTAATAAAACTCATTTATTTGTTATAAAGAAAATAAAACACCTCACTAACTAAGAAAGATAAATTGTTATATTTTGGCAAGCGAGATCTCCTGCTGGTCCAGCCGGACTTCTGGCAAGAGAACAAAGGAAAGAGTGTGTGAGAAGCAAGTGAAAGGAATGTGGGTGGATACGGAAACACGTAGCTTACTGATAAGAAGTTGGCAAGCTACGGAGAGTCTGACAGTCCAGAAATGATGAGTTCAGCTGGCAAATAAAATAACGCAGTGACATTCCCCTTCTTTGCTAGTTGAGCGAATATGAGTTCATCATCAAATAAGGCACATCTTCTCACGCAGATACTCATGTTGAGCTGCTGGAAGTGGTTTGTTGAGCATATCAGCAATTTGATCATGTGTAGATACATATTGCATTTTAACAAAACCTTTTTTCACTAAATGTTTTATGTTTTGGTAACGGATGTCAATGTGTCTGGACCTAGAACCTGTAAAATGAGATTCAGAAATATAAACCACCAATTCATTGTCTTCCATCAGGGTGATCGGTCGGATCAGGTGTGTCCAGATATCTGTGACTAAAGCATCAAACTAAGTTAGGGAATTACATGCATCTGAAACACAAGCATATTCAGCTTCAGTAGATGAACACGAAACAAAATTCTGTTTACGTACTTGCCAATAAACAGGACATCCATTTAAGAACATCATATAACCTGAAGTACTTTTGCGTGATTTCTTATCACTTGCCCAATCAGAATCTGCATAACAACTTAATTCTGCATAATCAGTATGTGTTGGTTCTAACAATAACTTCAAATGTTTGGTGTATTTTAGGTATCTCAATAATTTCTTAATACATGTCCAATGAAACTGTTTTGCCTTACCTACGTGTCGAGATAAGAGATTAACACTAAATGCAATGTCGGGTCTGGTCCAACTACTAATGTATAACAGTGACCCAATGACTGAACGATAAAGTGTTTGATCCTCGAATTCACGACTTTCTTCTTGTGTCAAGTTGTGAAAATCTGTTTGCATGGGTGTCTTTGTTGTGTTAGCATCTTTCATGTTGCAATGATGCAAAATTTGTTCAATTTTATCTTCTTGTGAAAGACTAAACCCCTTCTGTGTTTTTTCAATCTGAACACCTAAATAAGTGCTAATGTGACCTAATGATTTCAATGTGAAGTATCTCTGCAAAGCTTTGGCAAAAATTTCACTCATTTACTTATTTGGACCAATATAAACAATATCATCAACATAAACAAGAACTATCTCATATGCATTGTTAGATCTTTTTGTGAACACGCACTCATCAGTTTCGGACTTAATAAAGCCCATTGAATTCAGTTTGTCAGTAAGACATAAATACCACATTAAACCAGATTGTTTCAGACCATAAAGACTTTTGTTTAGGAACCAGGTATCCCCTTCTTGCTGTCGGAATCCTGGAGGACTTTTCACGTAGATCTCTTCATCTAGGTCTGCATGCAGATAAGCCGTGTCAACATCAAACTGGAAAACTTCTAAACCAAGGATAGTTGCAGTTGCTAAAGCAATTTTTACACTCTCAGTTCTGACTGTCGGTGAGTAAGTATTTGTGTAGTCCTCAGGATAACGTTGAGCGAAACCCTGAGCTACAAGTCTGGCTTTGTACAATGACTCACCATTTGGTTTCTTTTTGATTCTGTAGACCCATCGAGTGCCAATGACCTTTTTGTTTGCTGGAGGTTTTGCAGGTGTAAATACTTTGAGTTTCTTTAGACTGTCCATTTCAACCTGCATTGCCTCATACCATTTGTCTTGCTCTGAATCAGGGAGCTGCTTGATTTGCGTGAAATTATCAGGTGGAAGTGTAACATTGCAAATCAAAGGCAAGGGTGCTTTTGTCAGTTGCCAAGAATATCGTTGTGGAGGGATTCCTTTTGTGGCCCTCTTGGAACGTCTCGGAACAACTGTCCAATCTTCTTCTGCTTCGTCCTCGCCCTCACTTTCGTTGCTAGCATCAGCATCCGCGGCTTGTGAAGACGGAACATCGGGTTGAGAAGAACCAGTGGAATCTTGATCATCAATCTGCGTAGCATCAGCAGTATCATCTCTGGGAAAATAAACTCCAGGATCATTGGAATGAATCCTGGACCAGTCAATATCTTCTTCAAAATTTGCAGATTGGGAAATCACAATTGCATGTTTAGAGTCAATAAATCTGCTCCATTTTGAGTTATCATCAATACCCATAAATCTCAATCTCTTTGCTGCTGGACTTCCTTTCCTTCTTTGAGCTAAGGGAATGTTCACCATAGCATATGAACCAAAAATATGGATGTTTTTAAGATCGGGCTTGTAGCCATACAACATGAAGAAAGGAGTCTGATTTGTTACACTGCTCCAAGTACGATTTACAATGTAATTTGCATACTTGATAGCTTCACCCCAGTATATCTTACCAAGGTTGGCGTCTTCTAGGAGACAACGCATCATGGTTTGCAGTACCCCTTGTCTTCGTTCTGTGACTCCATTATGAGCCGGTGTGTAAGGCGCCGACGTCTGATGAATAATTCCATTCTTACGCATCCAGTCCTGGAAATGCTGAGACATGAATTCGGCACCACAATCACTCTGGATTCTGGCGATGCAAACTTGGTGTTGGGTAGAAACAAGGGTTGCAAAGTCTTTAAAGATCTGAAAGGTCTCTGATTTTTCTTTCATAGGATATACGTATCCATATCTAGAGTAATTATCAACAATTGTTAGAAAATATTTTCTACCACCAAATGATGGTGGGAATGGACCAACTATGTCAATGTGAACCAAATCAAAAATGCGTGTTGACAGGCATGTAGCGTGTTTGGGAATGGCTGCTGCTTTGGATTTGGCCTTCTTGCATACAGCACAATCCAAAAACACCTTACACCCCTTTAGATCCAAACCTTTTGCGAACTCCGGCATCTTCCTAAGAACACGGAAACTGGCATGCCCCAATCTTCTATGCCATTTGTGGATACACCTGGAATGCAAAGGTTTACCAGTTAGTGAATTCTCAACATTAACATTTTTATGCGGAACCTCAGGCTTGCTCTGAGCAACCTGTTTACCAATTCTATTTTTGTTGGCTTTAGGAGCCTTAGGAATAGCAACAGGATCTCTCTCTGGAGCATCTCTATCTGGGCCTGTGTTCTCCCTTTTTGGAGTTTGCATACTTGCCTGTGTTTGTGTTTTAGGCTTTGGCTTTAAGTAATAAACACCACTAATTAATATGGTTTCAGCAACAATATCTCCATCTTTAACTATGTAACTTGCATTTTCAAGGTGGTGAACCTGGAATTTTAACATTCTAGACAAGTGACTCTGACTAAGCAAGTTACTGGTTGCTGTTGGTATGTAATAAACATCAGGAATGAATGCATCAAGCTCTTCAACATAAACAGTTCCTTTTCCTTTGACCTGACAAGGATGATTTGAAAAAGAGTAAAGTTCATGTAGTTCTGGTTCAGGCTCGTGCATTTCTGTGAAGAGTTCCTTTCTGTAGGTAACATGCAATGCTGCACCACTGTCCAAAGTCCACAGGAGTCGTCTGTCGTACTCTGGTTGAGGTTGTGGATCATTGGTTAAAGCCAATGTGGCGAGTGGAGTTTGTGGATCACGCCAGGGACCATGACGACCTTGTCTTCCGCCTCTGCCTCTGCCTCTGGAATCTGTTCCTCTGGGCTGGTACATGACGGGAGCTGGAACTCGTTGGGGACAATCCCGGGTGGCATGTCCCACACGATTGCAGGTGTTGCATCTTGGCATCCTTGGAGCATAGGTCCTTCCTTGGAAGGGGCAGTCTAGCTGGAGCTTTTGATGCGGGTGGTCCTCTCAAATGTGGCGTGGCCAACATGAATGCCTCTTCTTCAATTAAAAGTCTACAGACATTGTCCACTGTGCGTTGAGCAATTGGGACTTGGTTAATTTTTGTAACAGCATCTTTCCATTCATAATTCATAATTCGGGAGCGCCGGGCCGATCAGCTGGGCGTCGGCGGCGTTTTCCGAGGCCGGAGGCCGTCCAGGCGCCGGGGCGGCGTTGTGCCGGGGCGCCGCTGCGCAGTGGGTTCTTAAGCCTGGGGGGGTTGCCCGAAGAGTTACAAGACGTGTCGGGCACCCCCGAAGATCTCTGGGATGCCGCCAGGCTTTTTAGTCTGGCGACGATGGCGCAGCGGCGATGGCGATGGCGGTGGAGGCAGCCGGCGGTCGGAGGGCGTTGGCGACCCCCCCCTTGGAGCTGGAGTCGGAGTTTAGGAGTTGGGGGGGCAACGAACCAACGAGAATTAAATAAGACCGGGAGACCTGCAACCATGGCTGGGGCGAAAAGGACCTGGTCTGCCTTTTTTCCCAGGCCTTAGGCGGCCTCAAACTGTGGTTGTGCGGGGGTTGGGGACTTGAAACAACTGCCCCACTTCCGCCTCATTTGTCTCTCCCCAGCGCTCCCTTTTAAGACCGGGCCCACTGGGACCAACTTTAGCCTGTGGGACTCACTTCCGCTATGTTCTCACTACCAGCTGAACCCCCTAACTGTGGAGAGGGCTATGGAAAATTGGAGGTCGGTTCATGGCTGCATCCCTTCGGCTAAGGGGGCTGGCCACCAGCTGGCCACCGTGAGAGGGTGGCCTGGTGTTGGGGCCTCCTGAGGGCTGAATCGGGATGTATTCACACATAAGCACTTTACCAGTGGTGGGGACCCGACCATCGGACCAACCGCCGTGAGAGGGCAGTTTTTTGGACCTGATCCCTGGACACTGGATGTACTGACTCTATTGCTGCCACTTCACCACAAATGGGGGCGGACCAGCTGACCTAATCACCGTGAGAGGGTGGTTGGATCGTTTTCCCCCTTGGATTGTGGTCATTGTGGATTGTGACTGTGTCCTCTGTTGTGAGGGGACAGTGGACTTGGTCCTGTGAATTATGTGGGAGATCCCCACTTCCCTACCTTCTTCCCTGTCCTTTTAAGGACCCTTAGGATATGGTCATGGAGAGCCACTATGACCAAACTGTACTCAGCAGGGGAGCTTCTTGGTCTGCGAGACTCCCCCCTCTCGCAGGCTTGGCCCTCCACTCTATCGAGGGCCTACCTCGATGATGGGCTTTGGAACCCCGAGAGGTGGCATGTCGCAAAGAGGGGGTTGCGGGTTTTTTTTAAATTGTCTATGTCTAATCTTTTAAGGGGTTTGGGGAGGGGGGAGGGGGGTGGTATTGGAATTAGGGGCGTGGGTTTGGGGGATAACCCACCAAGGGGAGGGTCGGGCCTGGCCACGACGCGTGGCGGGGCGGGTGGGGGACCCGGGGGCAATGGAGGGGGTCGAGCTTGTTCGGACTGTGTTTTTACCATCAGTACTGTGAGTGGGAGGGGTAGATATGGCTGGAGCAGGGGGCCATATCATGTTAAGGGAGCACGCACCCGCTGTCTCCAAGCAGTAGGGTGCTCCGGCCCCCAAGGCTCCACCCGTTTGCCAGGTTGCACAGATCCTCAGGGCCCGGGCCTTCGTCTGATGTTGTGCAACGCCAGGTCCGTAGTAAATAAAGCCCCCCTCATCTGTGATCTTGTTCAGGAGGGGGGAGCGGACCTGGCGGGTATTACGGAGACCTGGTTGGGCCCAGAGGGAGGGGTCCCTCTGGTAGAAATGTGCCCACCAGGCTTCCACGCATTCCATCAGCCGAGGTCACAAGGGAGGGGCGGGGGAGTAGCGGTTATTATTAGAGAAGGCCTTAGGCCCAGGGAGACCACTGTACCTCAGACAGCTGGTTGTGAGTCCCTCCTTGTGAAGTGGGGCCACGGGGTTCAGATGGGCTTGCTGATCACGTACCTGGCTCCCTGCCGCGTGGCAGCAACCCTGCCTGAGCTACTCAACGTTATTGCTGCGGTGGCGGTTGATACCCCCAGACTTATGGTCATGGGGGATTTCAACCTGCCGTCCGTGGGTGAGACGTCTGAGGTGGCTCGGGAGTTCATGGCTTCCATGATGGCCATGGATTTGACCCAACTAATTCATGGCCCTACGCACACTGGGGGAAACACACTGGACTTGCTTTTTGTCTCTGGACAGTGGTTGAGTGATCTTGAGATAGAGGATGTAGTCATCGAGCCCTTGTCATGGTCGGATCACTCTCTCCTTCGCCTTGACCTTCGTACCACGGCACCCCACTGCAGGGAGGCGGAACTGATAAGATGGTACCGCCCCAGGCGCCTGATGGAACCTGATAGGTTCCAGACGGAGCTTGGGCCAATTCCTGAGGTTCTGGCTCACGCCTCGACTGGAGACCTAGTGGCCGCCTGGGATAGGGCGGCCGCTGGGGCCCTGGATCGAGTCGTGCCTTTGCGGCCTCTGACCCGGCGCGGATCTCGCCTGGCTCCTTGGTTTACCGAGGAGCTGAGGGAGATGAAGCACCAGAAAAGACGCCTAGAGAGTAGTTGGAGAGCTAGTCTTTCTGAATCGGACCGGACACTGGTTAGATCCCATATTAGGACTTACCTAGTGGCGATAAAAGCAGCAAAATGTACGCATTTTGCTGCTCTTATTGCATCATCAGATAATCGCCCGGCCGCCCTGTTTAGGGTGACCCGCTCCCTGCTCCACCAGGAAGCGCAGGAGGACCCCTTGGAGGGAAGAGCCGAGGACTTTGTTCAGTATCTGTATGACAAAATCACTCAGATTCGGGAAGGTCTGGACTCTGACTGGGTAGATCCAGCGAGAGTGACGGAGGCAGGTCTTGAGACTGTTATCTGGGATGAGTTTGATCCTGTGACCCCAGATGACGTGGACAGGATTCTGGGTAGATTGAATGTGACCACATGTTTGTTGGACCCGTGTCCCTCCTGGTTAGTGCTGGCTTCCCGGGAGGTGACGCGAGGCTGGCTCCAGGGGATTATAAATGCTTCATTGGGTGAGGGTGTCTTCCCCGCCGCCCTTAAGGAGGCGGTGGTGAGGCCCCTCCTCAAGAAGCCTTCCCTGGACCCGGCAATATTGGCTAATTATCGTCCAGTCTCCAACCTTCGTTTTGTGGCGAAGGTTGTTGAGAGTGTGGTTGCGGGACAGCTTCCCCAGTACCTGGATGAAGCGTCGAATCTGGATCCGTTCCAGTCGGTTTTCAGGCCTGGATACAGCACGGAAACGGCATTGGTCGCGTTGGTTGATGATCTCTGGAGGGCTCGGGACAGGAGCTGCTCCTCTGTCCTGGTCCTGTTAGACCTCTCAGCGGCTTTTGATACCATCGACCATGGTATCATGCTGCGCCGGTTGGAAGAGTTTGGGGTGGGAGGCACCGTACTAAGGTGGTTCTCCTCCTTTCTCTCTGACCGGTCGCAGTCTGTGTTGACAGCGGGGCAGAGGTCGACCCCGAGGCCCCTCATATGTGGGGTGCCACAAGGGTCGGTCCTCTCGCCCCTCCTGTTCAACATTTATGTGAAGCCGCTGGGCGAGATCATCCGTGGCTTTGGGGTGAAGTACCATCAGTACGCGGATGACACCCAGCTGTACATCTCCACCCCGGACCACCCCAACGATGCCCTTGAAGTGATGTCCCAGTGCCTGGAGGCCGTACGGATCTGGATGGGGAGGAACAGGCTCAGGCTCAACCCATCCAAGACCGAGTGGCTGTGGTTTCCGACGTCCCGATATAGTCAGCTAGTGCCATCGCTGACTATTGGGGGCGAATCATTGGCCCCCACGGATGGGGCTCGCAACTTGGGTGTCCTCCTGGATTCACGGCTGTCGTTAGAAGAGCATGTGACGGCCGTGTCCGGGAGGATTTTTCATCAGGTTCGCCTGATTCGCCAGTTGCGTCCCTATCTAGATCAGGACTCCCTACGCACGGTCACTCATGCCCTCGTTACTTCTCGCCTGGACTACTGCAACGCTCTCTACATGGGGCTCCCCTTGAGGTGCACTCGGAGGCTCCAACTGGCGCAAAGTGCGGCCGCGCGGGTGGTGATGGGAGCGACATGGAGTTCCCATGTGACACCCCTCCTGCGCGAGCTGCACTGGCTCCCGGTGGTCTTCCGAGTGCGCTTCAAGGTTCTGGTTATCACCTTTAAAGCGCTCCATGGCTTAGGACCTGGTTATTTACGGGACCGCCTGCTACCACCAATAACCTCCCACCGGCCAGTACGCTCCCATAGAGAGGGGCTCCTCCGGGTGCCGTGGGCCAAACAATGTCGGCTGTAGGCCCCTAGGGGGAGAGCCTTCTCTGTGGGGGCACCTACGATTTGGAACGAGCTCCCCCCGGAGATACGTAGGATCCCGGATCTGCGCACCTTCCGCCGCGCGCTTAAGACTTTTCTATTTTATCAAGCTGGCCTGGCCTAAATCTTCCCCCTTTTTAAATGTGGAAATTTTAAATTTTTAAATTTTAAATTCGTCTTATTTATAGGGGTATGGGTAAGGCGTTTTAAATTGGGGAGCCATTTTAGATTTAATTCTGTTTTAAACGTATTTTAAATTGTTTATATTGTATGTTTTTAATTTTGGCTGTTCACCGCCCCGAGTCCTTCGGGAGAGGGGGCGGTATAAAAATCTAATAAATAAAATAAATAAAATAAATAATAATTCAAAGAGTTAATAATGATGCTGATCATTTGAATATCTTCAATGTTATGACCTCTTTCTCTCAATTCTGTTCTCAGTCCTTTCAATTTGGTCAAATGTCCTCCAATTTGTTCACCAGGTTTCAATTTCGAACCGTGGAGTTCAGACATGAGTAAACATGAAGATTCAATTGAGATAGGCCTGTAGCAATTTTCCAATTCAGCCCAAATTTGTCGGGCTGTTGTGTTTGGTGGAAAAGTGACCTGCAGTTCAGTATCCATGGACATCAATTATGTTGTACGAGCTCTTATCTCTAAATCTCGTATTGCAAAATCCCATGGTTGTGCAGGAGGGTTAAATACCATACAGTGAGTGCCTTCTCTAAGAAGCAATAGTGTAATCTCACTGACCCAGGCTTTGTAATTATGTCCTGACATTTTTAGTTTTGACTCACCAGTTAGCCTGGTAAGGAGCCTGCATTTGGTACGCTGGCTGTGCTGGCAGAAATGCCTGTGGTATTTGCTGTGCCTGTTGTGGACCTAAAAATGGTCTTGGTTGTGCTATTGGAGGTGGGCCAGGAGGTGGCCCTATTTGCACTTGTGGCTGGGGCACATATGCAGGCATTTGTAGCTGCTGTGGCTGATGCACTGGAATCTGCTGTATTCCAGTTGCCATTTGTGCTTGATCTGCAATATTGGCACGACCTGCTGGAGATGCAGTCATTTGCCTTTGCTTCATAAAGCGTGCCTGTGTTCCATCTAAAAAGGCACCATCACCACCAGGGGGTGTTGGAGTTTGAGCCCGTGGAGACACTTGTGGCATTTCAGCTTGAATCTCTGAGAGAGTTAGAGACAGGTTTGCCAGGGTCTGCTGTAGTAATTTAAAATGTTCATCTAAGCTCCTTTCTCTTTCAGCTTCCTGTAGTAAATTACTTTCACTACCTTTAGCTTCGGGCAGCCCAGTTACAAGAAATGATTGCGTGGCAGGTTTATATGTAACTTGATCAGGGATACTTTCATGTGACGTATGCAGTGCCGTCTGTCTTAATTGGCCTGACACAGAATCCACCAGGGGGAGTGTCTTTGGCTCCGAGGAAGAAGACAAGATGGCGCTTTTTGAAAAATTTAAGTCACGGGATTCTTCCTTATCTTGCTCAAGCATAAACAAATCTCTCTTAAATCGAAAAAGTTCATTTTCATAATATTTTACATGTTCATGGTAGGATTTAATGGCCATCTCACGCTGGGTGAGCTCAAGGCTTTGAGGAGAATAATGAATTACTTCTCTCTCTTCATGGGGGTGAAAAAGCTTTGCCGTTTGTGGAAACTTTCTTGGCCTAGCACCAAGCATATCGTAATCTGTGGGCTCTGGTAGAATAGATTCATAGCATGCAAATTGAGAAGAAAAAGCTATCGACCTCAGTCGCAGTTCATTATCTTCAAAAGCAGCTGTTCTGATATCTGTCCTTTGATGTGTTTCCGAAAGCATTTTCAGATCTTCTTCACCCATGGCACCTTCTTGTTCCAATTGTGTAGCCGTAGCAAGAGGCTGGAATCTTGAGGGCCTTACTATCTCCTGTTCTTCTTCCAAAGAGGATAAAGCTCTGTGCTTCATTTTTCCTTTTTTCTTCTGTTTCGGCATCTTAGCAAAGATAATTAGCGTACCTCAGTAGCTAAAAACTAATTGCCTATGCGCTCTTATCAGAAATAACAAAACAAGGAAAAAGCCATAAATCAACCGTCCGGGTGCTACCAGATGTCAGGGCATTTATTAATCCCATGTTTGGCTCTGGGACTAATTACCCTGGTTTAATTAGAGGAGATGAATCGTGGCTCCTCCTTGTTTGCAATATTCTGAAAAAGAAACGCGAAGAAAAGTTTCTAATAAAACTCATTTATTTGTTATAAAGAAAATAAAACACCTCACTAACTAAGAAAGATAAATTGTTACATTTTGGCAAGCGAGAACTCCTGCCGGTCCAGCTGGACCTCTGGCAAGAGAACAAAGGAAAGAGTGTGTGAGAAGCAAGTGAAAGGAATGTGGGTGGATACGGAAACACGTAGCTTACTGATAAGAAGTTGGCAAGCTGCGGAGAGTCTGACAGTCCAGAAATGATGAGTTCAGCTGGCAAATAAAATAACGCAGTGACAGGGCAGAAGATCATTAAAGAGAGATCCAATCTGGAACTGAGAAATTTCCTGACAGGGAGAACAATTAATTAGTGGCTTACCTCTGAAAGTTTTGAGTACTCTATCACTAGAGGTTTTCAACAGGGGACTGGACAGTTATTTGTCCGGAATGGTATAGGACAGTGGTGGCAAAACTTTTTCTCACTGAGTGCCAAACAGGTATGCGCTTTGCACATTTTGTGCGCATGTGTGCCATCCGCATTAATGCACAGCTCCTCCCCTGTGCACTGCGTGCGCAACCACACCATCTGTGCATGTGCATGGCTTTCGCACCCCTCCCCCATATGCTGCATGTGCAATCACACCATTTGTACATGCACAAATGTTTCGCACATTTCCCCTATGCATTGTGTGCACAATCGCACCATCTGCGCATGCACATGGTTTTCATGCACAATGCACAAATGCCATCTGCACATGCGTGCATTGCGTGCAAGTACTCTCACTTGCATGTGCAGGAAAGCTCCGAAGACCAGCTGAATCCCCTGAACTGTGCGCATGCACACCGGAGGCCCGAACACCAGCTGCGGCGCATGCACATATACAGCTGCAGGTGAGTTGGGAGACAGCTCATATGCCTGGAAAGATGGCTCTGTGTGCCACCTCAGGCACACGTGCCATAGGTTCGCCATCACGGGTATAGGATGTCCTGATTAAGCAGGAGATTTAACTAGAAGACCTCCAATATCCCCTCCAACCAATATTTCTGTTCTCCTAAGAATTGAATCTCTTATCACCAACGTTCACCTTTTTTTCCAACCAATTTTATTCTATGTTCTATTATGATCCATATACAAAGAGCTTCTTTTATCTTTCAGAGCAAATATTGAGCTATGAAAGGATGCATTTCAACAGGTGTAGTTTCCAAATCGCTTCATAGAGCTGTCTCTAAAGAATATATCTGTCAAGGTTATAATATCTTCTTCCTATTTCACTTTCTATAATCATTTATTGAGCGATAGATCCTCAGTCCAATGATAGTCACTGCTTAAGAAGTTTTCCCAGCACACTTGCTGTTCTTTTAGGAGTCTGGTCAAGTGGAGCACCAGAGATCCTTTGCCAATCTCAAGCGCTTCCAGAGATGAAGCAAAAAAACCAAAAAAGACAACACCTATAGCACCAGTGAAGGGAGATGCAAAATACACATAACTGAACATGCATGTTTATGTCTATACTGTAATAACAACAGTTCCAAACCATTAGTATTTCTGCATTTTTACTGCATCAATATATTGTTGATTAGCAATCACATTAGGTTTGTCTAATCCTTGGTGGATAAGGATAGACTAGAAAATGTTTTGCAAGCCATTGTGATACATTTTTACAAAGTACTGATTCCTTGTAGCGGGGGAGGTCTGTGTGGCTGTGAAATGGTAAGTGGAACAATGCCCTTTGATGTCTGAGATTAATTCAATTTCGGAATTCTAATAAAGTGGTCTGATCTATACCATGAGCCCTGCTTCTTGTGGCTAAGACCTTTCCTAGTTTCCTCAGGAGGCTCAGTGATTAATAAGTTGCTGGACCCTGGAAGCAATCAACATATCTTTAAAGTTAGTCATTAGTCTTTTACAGCTATTAAGAAAATGCTCCAGTGTTCCTTAAATTTTAAATACCTCATTGACCAATTCAGGTTTTTCTTCCCTCACAAAATAAATTGTCAATATCTGAAACAATTTATCTGAATACATTGTCTAAGTTTTTAAATTGCTGAATCTCAGTAAAACAAATAACTGCACCAGATGTAGTCTACTAGTATAAGTACTCCCAAACATCATGTGTGCCATTCTATAAAAGTGAAACAAAGTTTTAATTGTATACATTTAGAAAAATATGGAATGCTAAAAAGCCAGATCATTTTATTCAGATGTGGTGCTGCATGTCTCTCATTAGACATTTTGCATGCTTTGTTTGCAAGTTCAGGCCAAGGGGCTTTCAGGAGCTGCTACTAATCAAAAGAAAATAAGTAGTCTGGCAGAATAAAAGAGTTTTGCATATTAAACATCTGTGCTAAATGGAATTTTAGCTGGTGCAGTTTTTCAGATCAAGATGTTATTGAAGTGTAAGAATTGAAGCTGTAACTACTAAATTTCTTTTTTTGGCTCAAGTTCTGAACACTGGCAAGACTAGTTTGTCATTTCTTGCATCTCATCACATTGTTATAAAAGGATTAAGATGAAATTACCTGTAATAATCTGAGTTCTATGAACAGCAATGTTTTTCTTTCACTTTGATGGCTGAATAGGACCACTTTGCAAATAGGAAAAACCATAGTTGTTATGTATCATGGATCATCATTCTGTCTCCTTGTGATCATACCTGTCTTTAAATACTCTTTTTTTATTTGATTTATCATCTTTATCTATCTATATCATCTATGATAGATAGATAGATAGATAGATAGATAGATAGATAAGAAAATCAATTTCAAAATCAAATACACATGAATCAAGATCACAGAAAGTGTTAATGCCACTTTATAAAGCCTTGGTAAAATGACACTTGCAATACTGCATTCACAATTTTGGTTGCCACAATATGAAACAGATATTGAGTGCAGAGAAGACCAACAAACATTATTAGGGGAAAACATGAACAGTTGCAGGAAGTTGGTATGTCTAGTCTATAGAAGAGAAGGACTAGGGATTATATGATAGCAGTCCTCCAATATCTAAGGGGCTGCCACAAAAAAGAGGGAGTCAACCTATTCTACAAAGCGCCTGAAGGCAGGATAAGAAGCAATAGATAGAAACATATGAAGGAGAGATCCAACCTAGAACTAAGGAGAAATTGCCAGACAATGAGAACAATTAATCAGTGGAACAGCTTGTCTTCAGAAGTTATGAGTGCTCTATTACTGAACGCTTTTAAGAAGAGATTGACAGCCATTTATCTGAAATGGTATAAAGTCTCCTGCTTGAGTAGGATGTTGGACTAGAAGATCCCTTCCAACTCTATTATTATGTCCTGTCCTGTCCTGTCCTGTCCTGTCCTGTCCTGTCCTGTCCTATCCTATCCTATCCTATCCTATCCTATCCTATCCTATCCTATCCTATCCTATCCTATCCTATCATATCCAGGGGTTCTGCGGGTCCTGACAGGTTATGGAGAACCATTAGCAGAAATTTTGAGTAGTTCGGAGAACCAGCAAATACCACCTCTGGCTGGCCCCAGAGTGGGGTGGGAATGGAGATTTTGCAATATCCTTCCCCCAGGAGTGGGGAGGGAATGGGGATTTTGCACTATCCTTCCCCTGGAGTGGGTTGGGAATGGAGATTTTGCAGTATCCTTCCCCTGCCATGCCATCAAGCCATACCATGCTCACCAAGCCCCGCCCACAGAACCGGTAGTAAAAAAATTTGAATTCCACCACTTATCCTATCCTATCCTATCCTATCCTATCCTATCCTATCCTATCCTATCCTATCCTATCCTAAAATAGATCCATTAAAACAAGTAGAGATACGTATATATTTCCATAGCTTGGCCCTGAGCCCATCTCTATAGAGATAGTATAGTATAGCTTAGTATATTAAGTGTGGTAATGTTTTAGCTAATGAATTCAATTGAGTAATTGGATTTTGTAGTTAATTGAAACTGTTTTTGGAAAAAATATTTCCATTCTGAATATGAATAGTTCTATTATAACATGAACTGTCACAACGAACAATAACTAAATAAATAAATAAATCATAATAATGATGAGGTAAGTAATTCGAATACTTGTAAGAATGAATACTTATTCTACGTGAACAGATATAGATCAAGAAAATTGTAGTGAGAAAACTGTAAACAGGCTCCTCCACCTTTTCCATATTCTGAACTAATTATAATTTCACAATATATTTTCTTTGGAGACAACAAGCAGTAAAGGAGAAGGAAACATCTCCATCTCCATGTAGTGCATTAAAATCAAATGCAACTGCCTATATCTTTAACTTTGGTCCAAAGAAATTATAAAGCTGTTGGAGATACATATTATCTGAGAGCTATGTTCCAAATTCTGGGACTATTATTCAGTATATGGGATTAGATTTCAGAGGAAATGACAGATTTTGGTGAACATAACAAGACATGATATTGGATGTACTAAGCAATTAAGAACATACATGTCGTAGGTCATTATAAACTTATTTATACTATAATTTGTTACTGATATAGGCCTTTAGTGACGTAATTGCTATTATTATTTGATTATATAGTCAATTTTTCTGTAAAAGTGGATGCGGGTGAACAACTTCCTACAAATTGTAAATAATATTTCTGATTCCTGATTATTTGAGAATTTGGGTTCAGTTCTTCAGTTAGCCAGAAAACATAAAGAATACTATTGGACCAATTATTATCTCTTTTCCTAAACTGAGCTGTTGTTATAATTAAGTTGGATATGCTATGATGCTGTCAAGAGATTGGCTCTGTGAAAAATTATTTTTGATAGTATATGATGAATTTCTATGCATTTTGATCTACAACTTAATAAATTTATTTTAAAAATTAAACATGTCTTTGTATCTATATCTTTCCAGATATTTCCAGGGCTTATTCTCTCTGACATAAAGCCTGCCAAAAGAATGAAGTTCAAGACTGTTTGTTACCTCTTAGTTCAGCTGATGCATTGTCGGAAAATGTTTAAAGCTGAAATTCCCTTCTCCAACGTGATGACTTGTGAAGATGATGACAAGGTATATATGTTTAATTCAGCAAATATCCTTTAAAGAATAATTAATGAGTATGTATATGTATATGGTTCACACAAACACACACAGCCACAGATATAAATGCAAGCAGAGGGAAAGAGAGAGGACAGAACTTAAGTACAGAAAATTTACAGGAAAAAGTAAAATATATACAATAAAAAAGTAATATTTAAGAATATAATAGCTTTTATATAATTTTTCACACCCAGTTCAATGTATAAACTAATATACAGCCAGTTCATAGGTAGAGAGTGAACATATATTTTCAATTTTTAAATTCAGAGTAACAATATTTTTCCATCTTAACAAAACAGTCTCTTTAATACATCAAATTTAAAAACCCATATTATTCATGAATCGGTTAACATCACATTCACAGTTTTAAATCCTATTTCCTTTCCCAAAAATATTAACTTATAAATGAAAAGCCAACATTCAATAAATATGGAACATGCACAAATAACGAATCTAGATATTTTTCACTATTACTAGTGTTCTGTAGTTGATAACTAACATTTTATAACATTCTCAATTAGCTACATTCTAAGAGAGCCAGTTTGGTATAGTAGTCAGCATATCAGGCTAGAAATTGATTGACTGTGAATTCCAGCCCTGCTTAGGCACATTGGACCAGCCACTCTCTCTCAGCCCTAGAAAGCAGGCAATAGCAAATCATTTCCAAAAAATCTTGCAAAAATCACACACACACACACACACAAACACAAACATACACACACAGAGAGAGAGAAAATCTTATATGTGAAAAGAAAAATACCATCTGTAAACTGCAACCCTGTGGTAGGATTTACAATTGCAATATTTTTTAACATGGTACCATGTGGCATTTATCAGCCTTACAGATACCCAAATTATAAAGTGAGATCACCAATTCCTATGAGATTAAAAATCTGTAATCAGTCTTTATAAATATTTGTTATTAATAAATCAATTTCATATATGTTTTAAATATTTTTACTATATAACAAAAATAATATAGCCATAGTGGTGGTGCAGTGGTTAGGGCTGACTTAGCTTCCATCCTTCTGAAGTTGGTAAAATGAGGACCCAGATTATTGGGGGCAATATGCTGACTTTTGTAAACCATTCAGAGAGTGCTATAAAGCACTATGGAGCAGTATATAA
Organism: Pantherophis guttatus; assembly: GCF_059756535.1. NCBI lineage: Eukaryota > Metazoa > Chordata > Lepidosauria > Squamata > Colubridae > Pantherophis > Pantherophis guttatus. The sequence goes on along the minus strand of NC_142066.1, from coordinate 68,605,244 downwards.
GTGCTATTGCTATTGCTAAATAATATTTTGGATTACTGGTTGTTTTGCATTTGTACAGAAAAGCTATAAATGAATCCTCCTGTCACTGGAAATACAACCAGAATAAGATTAAATTAGCCATCATTAAAACAAGCATTTGCAATATTCAAAACCTATAATATTCTGGGTATATATTAATTATTTGACTTAGACACAATATTTTTGGATACAACACAATTAAACTATTTACTACATGAAAATTTATGACTGAATAACAGAAATGGATTCTCCATGCCCTGAATATTGCCAACAAGTTAGTTGTTCAACATTGGTAAATATATTACCTCAATTAACTATGGATTGTACTACAGAAAATTATAATTACATTGAGATATGCCCATCTTTAGGTTTATAGTGTTATATAATGTTTCATATAATTCCAAGGTTTATTGCAATGCATCAAATAATTTTAAAGATGCTGATTTTATCTAAAATATTTATTCACATTTATTTAGTCCAAGAACTAGAAAATAAAGATTTATAGGTAATTATTTCACTAAGATTATTTCAACTTTCATGAGAATAAATATCATATTTAAAAGTTTGTGCAAGATCTTCAAAATACCAGTATGTCTTGCATCATTTAATGCTGGAAAAAATACTTTTCAATTAAAGAAAAACTATGTACTTTAATTAAGGTATCAAAAAGATATTTCCGCGGTATCTGATTATAAAACCAAGGATGAAAGCCTACTTGAATACATATGATTTAATATAAAAGGAAAAAAAGAATGACATTGTCAGAGGTATATACTACAGGCCACCTAACCAAGCAGAAGAAATAGATGAACTTTTTTGCTAATCAGCTAATTAATGTATGCTGGAAACGAAGCAAATGGTAATAGGGGACTTTAACTGCCCTGACATCAACTGGGAGACAAACTGCATCAAGTGGGAGATCAAACAAGTTCCTGACAAGCCTAGCTGACAACTCAAAAGATAGAAGAGGAAATTAGTGGGTCAGCTATATTAGACTTAATTCTTACTAACAACATTGAAATGATAGAGTGGGTTGATGTTGTAGGAACTTTAGGGAAAAGTGACCATGTCATATTGGAATTCAGTATAATGCAACACAAGCAATAGAACAAAATCAAACTAGTGTCTTAAACTTTAAAAGAGTCTAAGAGTCTGATTTCAATGAATTTGGAAAAGATTCCAGAGGGGAAAACAATTCAAACATCTTGGGAAATTCTGAAAATTTTTATTATAAAGCCCAATCCAGCACAAAAAAATTAGGTATAGATGAAATATTCCATTCCACTTGGAAGTCTTTTGGGCATCAAAAATTTTATTTATTTATTATTCATATTTCTATGCCGCCCAACTCTCCGAGGACTCTGGGCAGCTTACAACAAGAACAGTGTGAATATACAATAAAAAACGTTAAAAAAAACCCCCATACACACTGCTCATGGTCGGATCTCGCAAGATTGCAGTGGCGAGATCAACAGCCCCAAGCCTGCCAGAAAAGCCAGGTTTTCACCATTTTCCGAAAGGCCAGTAGGATGGGAGCGGTCCGGGCCTTAGGAGGTAGCTGATTCCAGAGAGCCGGGGCCAGCCGACATTGTTTAGCTGACGGGATCCGGAGGAGGCCAACTCTGTGGGCTCTTACCAGTCGCTGGGAGCTATGTGGTAGAAGACGGTCTCAAAGATAGCCTGGCCCTAAGCCATATAGGGCTTTAAAGGTAATAACCAACACCTTGAATTGATCAAATGGCTGTTCTTTCTTCATCAATTAATCTAATATGAGGCATTGTGAATCATATAAAGATGTTTTCAACTAGCATCAACAGACTTAACTGTCCATTCAGAAAAGAACAAACAATTGCTTCAATATGTACTCCAAATGTTAATATAGTCAAATTTCCTCTGCCTCTCAAAAATAAATCCAATTATTTCTTGAAATTGCAGGAGAGATATTTTAATTTGTGGAAATATGAACATCTGTTTGTCCTTAAATTTAGATAAACATGAACTATTCAAAGGGACTTATGCTAAGCATCCAAAAATATTTAGACTATATGTCACTATCATATATAACAATGCAATTGAACTTTAGAAAATAAATACACTTACTATTCATCTCCTCATAAAATGTATTCAAAATAGACATGTGTTGATTTTCCATTTCATCCTTATCCAAATTTATAAATGTGGAAGCTGTTCCTTTCATCTACACAGACCATAATCCAACAATTTTAAGATCAACAAAATAAACAATTGTTAAGGAAATTTAACAATTTACTACAAGAAAATGTTAAATGTAAGTGTCATCTGAAAAGCTTCTACAAACAAATTAATTCCTTCTATCATTTTATTAAATAATGGGTTTCAGCCAAACCATTTATTTCATGACTACTTTTTTTAGCATCAGCTAGAAGAAAGCCATGCAAAACTAATCAACACATTGAAGAATAAACTGAAGCAATTAGAAGTGCAACAATTAGAAGTAATGTTAGTTATATCTTTTTTGGACATAGAACAAAGGATAAACTATTTATAAAAATTGGATGTAGTGGAAATAATTGACACAAGAAGTATAATTTTTCTAAACTAAAAATGTTCAAAACTAAAATACTTAAATACATACAGATTGTTTGGTTTTTCCTTCTGACCCCAGATCAATAAATTTACCAATGGCACTCAGATCAGAACACTTTTAATGCACTTATATGTGGAAGGGAAGATTTGGATAGGGAGCTAAATATCTTTGTTGTCAAAGATGCCTTATTGAAAATTCAAAAGAAATTTTAGCATTCAAGTGGATCTCATTTTTGAATGAAAGTGGAAACTAATCGTTTCTGTTTCTAATCTCTAGCCAAATTGCATTGGATAGAGCTGCCATATGAGTTTTTCCATAAATAGAACTGGATTTTCATAATCTCCTCCTTCTGCATTAAATCCATATTCTAGAAACAAAAATTATTTCTGTGTAGCAAACCTTGCATAAAACCATTTTATCTTGAACATCCTCCACTTCTTAATATACTTTTTAATTTCAAGTTTATTATTTTATTTTTTCATAATATTTATTTAGTATTTATAAAATAATGTTTCCAGGTCTTGCATGATTGCCTAAACAGGTTATAAGTACTGGCATCTGCAAAGAGAAAGAAATAAGTTGCTTGCTGCAATCACATGATCAAAGTCCCATCTTTTTATGTTCGTTGCAGGCTTAACTGTTGAAGACATTTCAACAGTTAATGAAGGGATAGAAATAAATGATAATTCCTTCTTCTACTGTCTATTTTGGTGCCAAAGCCATATACTATTTATACAGAGGTTTCTACTTAGCAGGAGCCATTCAAAATTTAGAGATAAACTACAAAGCTAACAAGAGCCTTGGTGGTCACAGTTTAACAACTCACTTTTACAACTTCCTCACATTTCAGATAATATTTCCTTTGGAAATGATAAATTAAATAAATGTTGAACTGTTGGAATGGTCATTATGGAATATTAATAATTAATATTAATGAATGTAGATTATTAAATAGAGATATAGCACTCAGGAACTATGGAACAGTATGACTTTTACATACATGTGGCATTGTCACTGAAAGAAATGCAGATGAAATTTGCCTCTATTGTAGGACCAAAGATCAAATAAGTCTTAAACATTTCCTGGTTTTATATAGAATATAATCTGTTGTTAAATATTGAAAAAAGTGGCATGGTTTCATCCTAAAATCCATTCCCTCTAAAAATAATCCATCCTTAATCAATTTTATATTGCAATAAATAAATGTATATTTTATTTTCCCACTAGGTGGAGATATTACACCATTTTGTCCCACCAAGCACAGGGCAGTAGTTTTGTAGTTCTTTCATTGAGGAGCCAATGAATGGCAACAACAGCCAGATTTGAAAAGCTTCCTTTCTAAATTATTGTTTCTGCCCACTTATCTAGGAAATTAAATATTACAAGAGAAATCTCTGTGATATATTGCTTTCCCCTCTCACATTAGTTTTAAATTTGTGATTAGATTCTATCGGTTTCCAAAATGATCAGAATTAGGCTGAATCGATGTTTTATAACAAAGGAACCAATGTATCTTTGAACATAATTGAGATTGTTATTTACATGAAGAAATTACAACTGTTACAAGAGCTTCAGTTTCCCAACATGATTCTTGGCGATGCTGTGAAGCACACTTTCCATATAAAAATTCTCCATTACCATTTCTGTAATAGTTTGAAAAAATATATTAAGAATGTATGTCCCTACGGACATTTAAAAAAAAAAAATAATAAAGTCATGATGGAAAAATTCAAAATAGCTAATAAAACTAGGTAATAAATTACATTTTTTTCACATTTCACAAGTTTATGGCATAGGATATTAATCAGTCTGAGGGCTGACACTAAATATTGGCTGCTACTGCTATATTTTTTTGTAAGTTTATAGATTTTTTACAAGGCAGAGATTTTTTACTCCATTTAATGCTAGAATACAGTGTGGTTTAATCTTTCAACTATATTGTTAGTCTTATCGCTCACCTTTTATTTTTAATTTTTGCCACAGAGAAGGGCATTAAGGACAGCCTCTGAAAAACTCAGGAATCGTTCCTCTTTTTCTACAAATGTTGTATATAACACTCCTGGAACCCGAGTTAACCGGTATATCAGCCGCTTAATAGAGGCTCGGCAAACTGAATCAGAAATGGCAGATCTAAACTTTTTTACTCTAAGGTATAAGCAGATAGAACGTGAGCAAAAGGTAGGTGAGACTTTTCTTAAAGATTGGTTGCATCTTTTTGTGTGTTTACAGTTTTTATTAGTTTATAATATAAAATACAAAATCAAATAGTAGGAAAAATAAGGGAGGGAAGGGAGAAGTGTAGAAAAGAAGGAAAAAAGGAAAAAAGACATTGACTTCCGACTCTCTCTAGTGCACTAGAATAAAAAAGTAAAATCAAACATCAACTTTTTACTTTTACATAGTAGTATAAACTAGCCATTTCTATAACAACAAAAAAAAACCCTATCTAATCAGTAAAACCCAAAATCAAAGCTTCATTTTTCCCCACCTCAGGCACTAAGTCCAAGCAGTTCCAAATAGAAACAAAAGTACTTATGGGATTCCCCCCCCCCATGTTAAATAGATTGTGGGGATCAAAATGTCCTTCCATTTGCTTGCATAAAGTAGTCTTGCTGCCATCAACATATATATCATATACATCAAAGTTCCAATTTTTTTCCCAAGTCTTTTTCCAAAGAAAAAGTTCTGGTTTTATCTTTACATTCACTTTAAGAATTTTCTGTATTAGAATATGAATCTTACTCCAATATTTCCTTGCTTTAACACATGTCCACCATAAATGATAAAAGATCTCTTCCTTACATTTACATTTCCAACATTCAATTGAAATACCTTTATACATTCTGAATAACTTGTCTGGTGTTAAATGCCAGCAATATATCATAGAAATTTTCTTTTAAATTGTAATTTAATGTAAATTTTAAACCTTTTGTCCACATATTCTCCCATTGTTCAAGCATAACATTATATCCAAAATTTCTTGCCACTGAATCATAAAATGCTTTACATGTTCACTTTTCAGATTTAATTTCAATGACAGTTCATAAATCTTAGCAATAATATGTTCATCACTACCACACAGTAAGATTTCCAGTTCATTTTTAACAAAGTCAAACCTATAACTCTTTTTATCTAATTTAAATTTTCCTTTCAATTGTAAATATGTAAACCAATGGCAGACATGTCATTCTGATTCTAACTCTTCCTTAGACGAGGGTAGGATCATCAAAATTAAAAGATATTATTTTATCAGTCCAGCTTTGCCACCATTTCTTTTCTGAAAAAGACTTCCTGAGGGGACACCCAAAGAGGCATCTTTGTAGAAAACCTTGTTTTATATTTATTCCAAATTCTTAGAATGGCATGTCTAACAAAGTGGTTGTTAAAATCAACATTTACTTTAACTTCGTCATACCATAAATAACCGTGCCATTCAAACCTTAATTCATGACCTTCTAAATCAAGTAGCCTCTTATTCTGGAGGTTTACCCACTCCTTTAGCCAGACCAAATAACAAGCATCGAAATACAGTTTCAAATCTGGTAAACTCAAACTCCCTCTTTCTTTAGCATCTTGCAATAGTTTATATCTAATTCTTGGGGCTTTTTCCTTGCCATTTAAACTTGAAAATATACTTCTGCCATTGTTTAAATGGAATGTCAGTGGCAAGTATTGGTAATGTCTGAAACAGTAAAAGCATATTTGGTAAGACATTCATCTTAATAACAGAAATTCTACCCAATAGTGATAAATGCAATTTGTCCCATCTTAGTAAATCTTTTTAATATCATTCCAGAGAGGCATTCCTGAAACAGTTTTGTCTTTGTGTTTGTCAAAATAACTTCCAAATATTTCACCTTTTTCCTGAGCCTTAAATCATACTTTTTAGTCAATATATCACAGTCGTGAGATGACATATTCTTAATCAGCATTGTTGTTTTCTGTTTGTTTATTTTAAAACCTTCTATAGCCTCAAACTCATTTAATTTCCTCATCAAATATTTTATATTGTTTTTTGAGTCTTGCAGGACTATAATCAAATCATCAGCAAATGCTCTCAATTTATAAACTTCTTTCTTGATACTTATACCCAGTGATGGGATTCAAGTAATTTAACTACTGGTTCTCTGCCCTAATGATTTCTTCCAACAACCAGTTTGCCAAACTGCTCAGAAAGTTAACAACCGGTTCTCCCGAAGTGGTGTGAACGAGGTGAATCCCATCACTGCTTATACCTGTTATTTTTTCATCTTGCCTGATATCTCTATTCAAAACTTCCAGCAACAAAATAAACAACAAAGGAGATGGGGGTATCCTTGTCTCGTATCCTTTCGAATTTCACATGAATTAGTTAAATCACCATTGATAACAATTTTTGCTCGCTCTGACATATAAACAGCTTTGACCCGTCAAATAAAGTTCTCTCTAAAGTCCATTTCTTCCAGCACTTTAAACATAAAAGCCCAATTTATATTGTCAAAGGCCTTCTCTGCTTCTAAGAATATTAGAGGTGGCTGTTTCTCATTATGATATTGTAAATATTCAATAATATTCAAAACAGTTCTCACATTACCCCTTATTCGTATTTTTGACAAAAAGCCAGATTGGTCTTCATGAATATACCTGTAAAATCTTCTTTAGTCTTTCTACCAAAACCGCAGCAAAGAGATTATAGTCCTTGTTTAATAATAAAATTGGTCTGTAATTCTTTGTCTTTATAACATCTTGATGTTCCTTCAGCAGCAAGAAAATATTGGCTTCTTTCCATGTTTGAAGTATCTTTCCTTCCTCTATATACCTCAAACGTGGTTGCATCTTTTTGTAAATGCAAGATTTAGCCTTCCAGATCTGAGGTCCTTCAGATATTTTGCACAGCGTTCTTCAGATGAAAGGAACAAAAATGAAGAATGTACTTTCAGGAAAGGATTGGCTTTATTCGTCACAGAATTATTATTTCATCACTGTGGCTTTAATTCATTGTGGTAAAGTTCCAAGTTAGGTAAGATAATAAATCTTGCCTTGGTGTTACAGCAATGAGAAAAAGGAACCTTTGTATTTGCTATCTCTAGAGCCTCTTCCTTCTTTCTTTACATGTAAGGGCAAGGCAAATAAAATGTACCTTTGCGATATCAGATAGTTGTTGTTTTGCCTAGGACCCTAATTTCTCCCTTAAATTGTCAGGATATTGTAACCTTTTCATAATTTTAGATCAAAAGTCTCCATATATATATATATATATATATATATATATATATATATATATATATATATATATATATATATATTGAAGGAAACTTGGAGCAGAGCTTAGTTCATATTTCAAATTTTTTTCTGGAGAAGACCAACACACAACAAATGCGTACTCTTTTTTCTTTATTCAGTTAATATTTGGCAGTTTCCCCTACAACTGTTTAATCATTTTTGTTTTTACTAGCTACTACTACTAAGTTGTGATGTTGTTTGTTGGGACTGGCTTTGATTCAAAATTAATTATATAGTATTTGTGTATTTTGTAAGAAACAATGTTTAACAAACAAATTGCAGTGATAAGCAAAAACACAGCTTGTGATAAAGTAGGGTTGGCTTCATCCTAGATAAACAGTTTCACCAAGAAAAAAAAATATTTTCTTTTGGGGAAAGGATGTCAATATTTTTCATGATTTCATTAAGAAACCAGAGAACTTTCTTGTAAATGCAAGTAATCTTCTTCATGCTGAACTTTTTCTCCTAGTCTCAGAAATGAATTTGTCTTCTCCACTGAGTTATTTCTTGTGGATCATTTCTTTCTTAGAATTATTGTACCTTTATTCAACTGTCTTTTTGAGTAGCTTTGAATGAATTATAATATCTAACCTATTTAAAAATGTATAAATCCTAGCTTTGTGGAAGTTCTCTGAAATCATTGTGGATAACTGTAGTTAGAGAAGTCTGCTCCTAAAGGAAGATTATTAATGACAGTTAATAAAATATTAATACATCCAATATAATGAAACAATAAAAAATCATGTGAGCTTTGGATGGAAATGAAGGCTGCTATGTTATAGCACTTTTGAGACCTGAGATAACTGCAGAGATGGCATTCCACCTTTCCTTCCCAGCCTGAGGTGTAAAGAGGCTAACCCTTGCCTTTGCTGTTTTCTGAATAGCACACAACATACTTTCAAGGATAGCACACATTTATCTGGGATTTTTTCCCCTTCTTTCCTTGATTCCAAGATAAGGAGTGATGTAAAGACTTATTCTGATTTGCAAAGTATTCTGAAGCTTAGAAGAAGATTATTTTTTCCAAATTTGGGCTAACTATAAATATTTAAAAAGAAATATGGAACTGGCAAACTTCAGGATTTTAAATCACTTTTTGTACTTCATTTTTAGCACAATTATCTTCAGAATCACAAAACGCAAAGCAAATGGCTAACTAAATTCGTCTCTCTCCTTCCCCTCTTTCATTTACAGTATCACCAACTTCAGGATGAATATTTCACCAGTGCTGTAGTATTGTCACTGATTCTAGCTGCCTTATTTGGCCTTGTCTACCTTTTAATAATACCACAGTAAGTTATTTTGTTTCCAATAATTTAAATGCCAAGTACATTTATACTGCTATATAAGTATTTTGAATGTGCTTTGTATTCATTAAAAGTGCGTAATTCTTAAATTCTATCCAACATACTAAAAAACCCTCAATTAATTTCTTTGAGCTTTGAAAATTTTCCATTGCTCTTTAACTGAAGTTATTGGGAACAAAGCTAATGAAGTGGATTGCTTGTGGAAAAACAAATATTGTAGGAAGTAATAAAATAGACATTTCTACATTCTACATTCTACATAATAAGAAGCAAATTTGCTTTGTTCCTATTTTCATCTTGGAACTAGGAAAGTTTAACAGAGCAATATCTGCATTCATGGCTTTTCTAATGCTAATGGAAATTTAAGAGCCAAGGATTCAGTGCATCATAAAATCAGTGTAAAGAAAATCCAAGGGTTAAACAGATTATATATATAAATTGTATACCATAATGTCTTATTTACTATTTTTCCTTCTAGTACAACCATATGATGTCCTAATTCAGACTGAGATCAGGGATTCTTTTCTTTCGGGAAAAGAATAGGTCATAGAAGTTTTTTAAATATTTGTTTCAGGGGAGAGTTAGCAGATATTCATCCACAGGCTATTTTTTCTTTGTTTGTTTAAAAGATGTAGTATTATTTAATCTATTTCTTTCTACTGAAATATAAAAGCATCTGAAATTCAACATCGTTAAATTCATCCATCAAACAATGCAAACTGAAAGTCCTAACTATATATGATGATTATGGCTTCTTTCTGACAGAAAGAATGGTTAATGACTTACCTCAGTTCGAAAGAAATGCTTCCACGCTGTGCTAAGGGCTTCCTAAAATAAATTAAGTTAATGCTTTATGAAACTAATTTATTCCAGAAAAATAAATCAAAAAATAAGAAAGCAAACTACTGTACATAGTTTGTTTTGTTTAGTGTATATGTAAAAGAATCACACTATTAAATCAGATATAATTTATTTAGGTACAGTTAATATTGATAAAGCCATTAGGAACAAATTGATGATTGGCAGAATGAAGGAAATAGAAGGCAAAGACAATAGATAATATACATAAATATCATCAAAGACTGCCCTTGGGAGAACTGTAATCTATTATTACAGCTATGTCAATTTGTGAAAATGCAGCTACCCAGCTAACTTAATTCCACAAAATGAAGGTTCTAACCACTATAAAAAGCATACATTCTTGGAAAGGGTATTGTAGAATTGTTGCAGGATATAGCAGAACAAGAAAAGCTGATTATAACAACCAGCATTTCTTTTTCTTTCATATTACCAATGTACTCAAGAAGATATTTAACTTCTCCTTGTTGCCTCCTATTAGTTTTATTTCTAGCTCATCCTATCTTAAGTATCTATCATTTATTTGATATAACTCCCATTTTGTGAGATACTCAGGAATTGTTATCCAATCATATTTTTATATGTAATTTTGGACCCAAGACAGGGGTAAAATCTAAAAATTTTTGCTACCGGTTCTGCGTGGCTTAATTAGTGGGTGTGACTTGGTGGTAAAGTGACTGGGAGGGAGTGGTTTTTTGGTCAGGTGGGCGTGGCCAAGTCAATGTCACTTCTTTGCCCTTTTTTAACCTACAAAACACAACACAACACAACTGGCTTACCCACAATATAAAAGCAGCTGTGCTAGATCCAAAATGGCCCCTGCAATAAGCAGGAACCTCACACAGCCACAAAAAGCCCAAAAAACCAACTTTCACACTTTACACACACAAAATTCCACATAGAGCTTTGTGAGATTTTTTGTGTTTGTGTAGTTAGAGTGAAACACTACAGAAACACACTAAATCTCAGAAAGCTGCACAAATATTATTTTATTTTTATTTATTTTTATATAAAAGCAGCTAAATTTAAAACTTCCTAAACTTTAAATGGCCAGGTCTAAAAAAAGAACAACTAAAAAAAAACCCAATTAAGCTCCCAAAGGGGGAAAAAACTTACCCAATAGAACAGGGGTCTCCAACCTTGGCAACTTTAAGACTTGTAGACTTCAACTCCCAGAATTCCTTAGCCAGCTTTGCTTTGCTGGCTGAGGAATTCTGGGAGTTGAAGTCCACAACTCCCTGCCTCCTTGATTGCAGGCAGAGAGATTCAGTTGCTTGCTGATGCAATGGATTGCGGGGATTACAGCAAGGCATTGTGATCAGCAGCTAAAGTAAGCAAGCTGAGGTGGGGAGGGGGAGGGATTTTTGCTACCGATTAGCAGGCAACTCAGCTGAGATCGTCAGAGCTTGGATCACCAGAGCCATTTAAAAGAAAAAAAAGGCTCTGATGATCGCGCGGTTCAGCTAGGCATGGGGGGCGGGGGCAGGGATTTTTGCTACCGGTTCTCCGAACTGCCCACCGCCATCGCTACTACTCGCCTGAGCCGGTCCGAACTGGGAGCATTTCACCCCTGACCCAAGATAACTTGCCAAGACATTCCTCCTTTAATAATAAAATTAATTGTCTTCTTACAAATTCACATAAGGACCATTAATAAAAGATTGAAAATATCCTGGGGTTTGGGGAGATGAACTGGATTCTAAATGGAAAGCAGTGCAACTTCTGTAACCTTATCCTATCTTAGTTTAATAAATAATGTGGAAAGAATTCTGGAAGAATCTCACTTTTGGTTGTAGTAGGATAACTTCAAGAACTTGAAAGGTTTTAGGGAAATAATCCAATGAACTTCTATTTAGCTTCTTAGATATTGATGTGGAATAGAAAAATCTCACCTAAAGACCTAAATCTCCAACAGCGAAGAATGGGGTGGGGAGGGGTTCCTGACAATGACAATTCGGCAAAATATTTCTAGGATGTTTGGCAGAATACAGTTCCTCCTTAAGGGGGTGCCAAGCAATTTGCAGTTTTTGAAAAAATTGAAGTCTTTGGAATAGGGGAGGACCAAGATTTATTTGACTGTAGAGAACTGTAGATAGTCTGAAGCTGTTATAAGCAAATTCTGCCATAGGGAAAATATACGTGTACAATAGAAATAGAATAGTGCTCTGAGAAGATATTAATTCACTATGTATCTGACTCTGGGTGTTGATCATAGGACAGGTGGAGTTTTATATCTAATAAGTGAAATACACCTTTCCATACACATGCTCTGAGTTTCCTGCCTCTATCAGGAATGAGAAAATTAGGCAATGTATTATTTTAAGAAAAGAGATAAGGTGTTTGAGGAGCAGAATTAAAAGAATCTATGACAGAGAATGAAATAAGCCATTTTAGAAAGAAGATAAACTATCACTAGAACAGTACTTGGGGCCTTGACATGTGGTAGGTCAGTAATGAAACCAATGATAATATGCCCCTAGCCATTGTGGGAAGGAGATATAACAATTCAGCTCTTTAGGACCCGTTTAGGACTTCACCCATGGTGCTAGTAGCCAGGGTGGCGCAGTGGTTAGAATCAGTGGAAAAATCCGAACTGGTTTGCAGCCAGTTCGTTGGCTGCGCATACGCACTATGCACGAAACACATGCTGTGTGCATATGCATGGTGTGCACCAAATGCACACTCTGTGCATGTGTGCACATGCACACTACGGGGCAAAGGGAGAAGGGAAGGTAAGTAGAAGCAAAGTGGGGAGCAGCTGTGGCACGCAATTTGGCTTCATTAGAAAGCAGGATCTTCTGCTTTCTAGAAAAGTTAAACTGCGCTGCACAGCTGATTCCTCCTGCTGTTCTACTTACCTTCCCAAGCCTCCTTTTGGTGTGTGCTGCGCGCACATGCATGCGCAGTATGCACTAAAAGGAGGCTAGGGAAGGTAAGTAGAACAGCAAGGGGGGATATCAGCTGTGGCGGGTGATTTAGCTTTGCTAGAAAACAGGATTTCCTGCTTTCTAGCAAAGCTAAACCCCGCTGCACAGCTGATCATCAGAAATACTGGTTCAGAGGAACCGGTAGCTTTTTTAAACTACCATTTGCCCCAGTGGTGGGATTCAATTTTTTTAACAACCAGTTCTGTGGGGTGTGGCTTATTTGGGGATGTGGCTTGGTGGTCATGTGACTGGGTGGGCATGGCTATGTGCATAGGGACTACTCAGAGGGCTGAAAAAAGTCTTTTCTGACTGGTCCTCGCACTTTTGACCTGTCCTCACACTTATGACCATCCTCACATTTATGCCTGTTGCAGCATTTTTAACAACTATGTCACTCATTTCACAACTGCTTCTTTTCACTACAGTGACAAGATAGGGCACAAAACGTAAAATGTAAGGACAGTCATAAGTGCAAGGACCGGTCAAAAATAACTTTTTCAGCCCTCTGAGTAGTCCATATGCACATAGGGACTACCTAGAGGGCTGAAAAAAAGTGATTTCTGACAGGTCCGTGCACTTTTGACTGGTCAACATTTATACTCATTGCAGCATTCTTAACAACCGTGTCACTCATTTCACAACTGCGGTGCTTCATGTGACCGGATGGGCATGGCCAGGTGGTAATGTGGCATTGCTTCTTTGTCCTAATGACAGTTTGCTGCAATGTTCATAAGTGTGAAAAACGGTCATAAGTCACTTTTTTCAGTGCCATTGTAACTTTTGTAAATCAAGGATTACCTGTACAAAAATACAAAAAGCTTCTTAGCTTGCAAAAAACTGCCCTAAATAGCAATCATTAGATTAGAAATACCAGCAAACTGGAGTTACAAATCAGGCAGGGTGCAAGAGCACCTTGAGGAATTAAAATAGTTAAAATGCAATGATAACTATCAGCAGCCAAGTGAAACCCTTTAGCAGAGAGGTCATTTAAGCTCCCCAGAATGAAGCAAAGGAGTAAACAGAGTATCTGTTGCTTGTTAAACCAATTACCAGAACAAATAGACACAGAACTAGTCAAATTTCCAAAGCTGCTTTTTTTCAGGAACAAAGATTAACATTTTTCCTTCCAAACAAAGCTGAATAGAGAAAATTATCCCAACACTAAACACAGGATTAAACATCACCAAGCACAGAATTAAACTTCACCAAAAACCAGTTTTAGACCAAAAGTCAGAAAGGGTATGTAAATTCACGTTTGAATGTCAATCTTTCTAGCTAGCCAAGAAGCCTTGCTGAATGTCACTCATCTTGGTTCCTTGTCATTAAAAGCTTCTGCTTCGTTATTCAATTATTTCTTCAAAGTGCTGATCATTGCACCCTGGCTGGAAGAACTCCAACAGGGGATTATTTCTTCCCAACAGCGGTGTAAAAAGCTTAAAACAACCCTTCCCCTTTAAGAAAGTCAAGCCAAAAAACAAAAACAAAAAACCACCTCCAAGAAGCTCGGAACCGGAAGCGACAGTAAGTCTAGGCATATTGCCAAGAATGTAATAAGGGTTAATGGAGAGGCAGTTTCTGTAAGCAGGGCAATAAAGATTAGGCTAGGAAACAACAATTCCTTACAGGATTAACCCTGTAAAGTGGAAAAAAACAAAAGGAGATTTCTTCTAACAACTGGTTCTCCAAATTGCTTAACTACTTAACAATAGATTCTATCGAACCAGTGCGAACCGGTAGAATCCCACTACTGGTTTGTCTGAACTGATAGTTTTTATCACTACCGGTTCATTCGAACTGGAGTGAACCGGTAGCATTTCACCCCTGGTTAGAATGCAGAATTGCAGACTAATTCAGCTCACTGCCAGGAGTTTGATCCTCACGGATGACTCAGCCTTCTGAGGTCAATAAAATGAGGACCCAGATTGTAGGGAACAATATGCTGCATAGAGAGGCCTGTAAAGCTAGTACTAAGAAGTGGTATATAAGTGTAAGCGCTATTGCCTAACTACATTCTTGTTTTCTGAAACTACATTATATAATATTTTTCTGTGTTACCAGTGTCTGCATATCAATGGGTTATGTCTAAACACATTATTCTTGAAAACAATCATAATTAACTTTATTCACAGAGGACATGTTTTACATTTTTTTCAAAAAACCATTGTTCTTCTAATTATATACAAAAAAAGTAATTCCACTAAAAATGAACAACAGAGAAAGAATAATTTAGAATGCATCATGAAGAAACTTATGTATTAAGAAAGAAAAATCCTTGATATTTAGTTAGATTCTACTAATGTTGCTAAGAATTTGCTTTTATTTGTGTGCAATGACTTAGTTTGAATATGTTTTCCCCCCCTAGGAGTACCATAGTCCTTGTTCTCTTAGTATTTTGCATGTGCTTCCTGGTGGCATGCATCATGTATCTACATGTCACTCGAGTACAAGTAAGTGACTTTTGTGAAAGCGTTTGTGAAAAAGAAATATATGTATCAATTATTCCAGTCTTGATTTTATTTCTTCTATATTTCATGTCTATGGGTAGATAGCTCTTTTAATGTATAATGGCTAATGTCATTTAGGGCTTTTATGAATCCTATATTTCACTTCCTTTAAAAAAACCCTTTTATTAAATCTATTTTTTATTGGTGAAAATAAAAATTGTACCAGTTCTGATACACAGAGAAATAATGACTGCATCACACTCCAGTAAATAAGTGATAAATGCTTGAAGAGTTTTCTGCTGTGAAACTGAGTTTGTTATTAATTACTTTAGCTTACCCTTACTTGTGTTTAAATCATTATTTTGTTGATATATTGATTCTGGAGTTAGAATGCTCACTTTGCATTATTAGCATCATTATTGTTAGGAACAATAATATAGAAAAGAAAAAAAAAATGGAAAGACTTGGGGAAATCATGTGGAAAAGTAGATAATATCTGCAGTAAAACTCAAGAAAGATTTTGAAAAGCCTCAAGAGAGGGCCCTACAGTATATCCCTTACAAAGTGGTTGAAATTTGAGTACTCATTAACAGTTTTCACTCAACCAAAGAGAAGGCAGAGAGAGCCTCTGGTGGCCAACTCATGGTAGCCAACACCTGTGTTGCAAAGTGGTTAGAGATAAACACCCAGACAGAGAACTTTCTTTCCAATAACAAATGGAGCAGAAAAGAATAGGCTTGACTATGAGGCTAAAACTTAAAAAACAGCTTACTTGTGACTTTATTACCAGCATACTCAAAGTTTTACCCTTCCTGTTGCTTATTCGTTGTGGGCAATTTATTGCGTGAAAAATATAAATTTTGAAGAGTTTATTTATTTTATTAAGAGAATGCATTTAGCAACCATAGCTATTTTGCTGTTCATCTTGCTATTGGTTGAAAATAATAAAATGCAATCTATTTAACAAAATTAGGCAGAAATCAATATCTAATAACTTCCTTTAGACAATTAATTTCAACAATTGCAATATGTTTTTCAACATATAACAATATTAAGCCTTTGTATAATTTTTAATACACCTGGACCAGGGGTGGGTTCAATTTACCTTTACTACCGGTTTGCATCGTGCGTGCGCAAGTGAAGTGAGTGCACTCACGCTCTTCTGAGCATGCGCAGAAGCTTCTGCACATGTGCAGATCACTTCTGATGACATCCAGGTCAGTGGGTGGAACCTCCCACCGGTTTTACTACCGGTTCTTGCAAATTGGTCCGAACTGGGGGCAACCCACCACTGATCTGGACTAAAATAGATTTAGAATGCATTATAAGTCTGTTGCATGTGATTCCTTGTGGATGCCAGTAAACATTTTTCAATCAAAATTGCATATGTTTGTAACTAAAACTTTTACTTTTCATGAGGTATGAACATCCACATAACATATAAACTTTATATGCATTCCATACTACCTATAGATTGGTAAAATCTTGATTATATTCATAAAATTATCATTTTTGTTGTTTAATACAATATAATAAATATAATCAGAAACATTATTACCATGTGACAAAGAAGTATTAAAATATCTCCCATCTTTAACTGACTGAACTTCTTTGAAGTCAGATGTTAATATAATTGAAACATGATCTGAGAATACAATTGAGTTACGTTTTATGACCATAAGAAATAAAATATTTTTCCTTTTTGTGGGGTAAAGGAAATGCATCAGGACATTATTAATTTTATGACATCTTTCAAAAAGGATGAGAATTGGAAAAGATTACCTGGTACAAAAGATTTGAAAATTGAACTTGAAAAATTATGGCATAAACCAACCATGGTGATCCCAGTGGTGATTGGCACACTGGGTGCTATTCCAAAAAATATTGGATGGCACTTAAAAAATCTGCACATTGACACTATTTCCATCTGTCAATTACAACAGGTCACTCTGTTTAGATTCATACATATACCATACTACTACATTATGACATCCTAGATTTTGGGAAAGAACTTGATGCATATAAAGGCCAATTTCACCTAAAGAACTGTCAACTGTGATTTCACATTTTTGTGTATATAACAACAATAACAATAGTGTGGACAATCATTTTCCAAATGAATATATATTGGTTTTGTCTTTCAGTGTTTTCCAGGGTGCCTGACAATACAAATTAGAACCATTTTGTGTATTTTTATTGTGATCTTAATTTATTCAGTGGCACAAGGCTGTGTGGTAAGTAATATGAACCTGTAAGTCAATTATTATATCAGATGTACAATGTAGATAGATACAGAGACAAGTATTCCTGGTGACACGTCGCCTAACTTGGAAGCAGAAATGCTCCCCCATGGCCATCTGGAGAAGACTTAAAACCTAGCTTTTCTAAAAGACATTTAATGATGAAGGAGACAGAGAAGATACACATCATTATTGTCTATTATTGCTTAGAAATTTCTTATTGTTGTTACAACATTTTTATATTATCAAAGACCTATGGCCGTGATGGCGAACCTATGGCACGCGTGCCACAGGTGGCATGCGGAGCCATATTAGTGGGCACGCCAGCTCAGCTCTGGGGCGCATGTGCACACTGGCCAGCTGATTTTCGGGCCTTCTGGGCCCACCAGAAGTAGGGAAACAGGCTGTTTCCTGTCTCTGGAGGGCCTGGGGGGAGGGGGAATGGCCGTTTTTCTTTCTTACCTGGTTCCAAATCCTCTCTATTTATCTGGGAAGGGTGAAAACAACCTTTCCCACTCCCTTGGAGGCCCTATGGAGGCTGAAAGGGCCCATTTCCTGACTCCCGGTGGGACAGGAAGTGATGTTTTTTGCTGCCCCAGCCTCCAGAGACTCCTAGAGAGACTCCTAGAGACTCCTAGAGAGGCTCCTAGAAACTCCTAGAGAGGTTCTGGAGGCTGGGGACAGCAAAAAATGTCACTTCCTCTCCCACCGGGAGTTGGGAAATAGGCCCTTTCAGCCTCCATAGTGCCTCCAAGGGAGTGGGAAAGGCTGTTTTCGCCCTTCCCAGATAAATAGAGAGGATCTGGAACCAGGTAAGAAAGAAAAACAGGCCTACCAGGCCATCATGTGCCTGGAGCGGGGGGCGGGTGTTGCATGCGCATGCGCGTGGGCATGTGTGCGCACGTCCCTCCCCCACCCCCCTCTCCTGGCACGCGATGGCAAAAAAGGTTAGCCATCACTGACTTATGGAGTGAAATAGTTTCTAAATAAACAAATATCATCAATGAGAGATATGCTCTCCCATCAGCTTGCTTCTGGCAATGTCTAATATTAACTGGGCTCGTATGGATTCAAAATAATACACTGATTGACAGACCCTGCTCCTAACTTATATTACAGTAGCTATCTTACTGTAAAAAAATAGATCTGAAATTGAAGTGAAGACCTTGAAGACCAAAACAATAACCTAACAAGCCCTAGACTGTTCTGAATTATATTTATTGTTGCTGCTACATTTGATAAAAACTAACTTATGGATGCAATAATCAATTGGATTTTTTGGATTGTATCATTTAAAACCATTAGCAATTAACATTACCATGGGTGATCTTTCCTCACTCACTTTTTTTTCTGTACACAGAAAGCTTATTTCATGTAGCACTCACATATTCAGGCTTCCAACTGTAATCTGTAGTTTTTTCATAAATATAAATCAAAGAGTTGAATTAATCTGCTTACTGTATATAGGAGCTGAAATATTATAAGCATATTCAATATGCTAGCATATGTCTGTGGATACATTCACACATAAAATTTATTTATTTATTAAATTTATATCCTGCCCTTCTCCCTGAAGGGACTCAGGGCGGTGAACAGCCGAAAATTAAAATAACATACAATATAAAAGTTAAAATAATTAAAAATAAGTTAAATTAAATGGCCGCCCCAATTTAAAACCCCTAGCAATACAATTAAAAAACTAACCCATAAAACCTATTCAGGCCAGGCCAGCTTGCTGAAATAAAAACATCTTCAGGGCCCTATGGAAAGTGCGGAGATCTGGAATCAGCCGTATTCCGGGAGGTAGCTCGTTCCAGAGGGCGGGTGCTCCCACAGAGAAGGCTTTCCCCCTGGGAGCTGCCAGCTGACATTGCTTGACCGACGGTACCCTGAGGAGGCCCTCTCTGTGGGAGTGTATTGGTCGGTGGGAGGTTATCAGTAGCAGAAGGCGGTCTCGTAAATACCCTGGCCCTAAGCCATGGAACGCTTTAAAGGTGAGAACCAACACCTTGAAGCGCACCCGGAAGACCATTGGGAGCCAGTGCAGCTCACGCGGGAGAGGTGTTATATGGGAGCGCCATGTTGCTCCCGTGATCACCCGCGCAGCTGCATTCTGGACCAGTTGGAGCCTCAAGGGGAGCCCCATGTAGAGAGCGTTAGCGTAGTCCAGGCGAGAAGTGATGAGAGCATGAGTGACTGTGCATAAGGAATCCCAACTCAGAAAGGGGCGCAACTGGCGTATCAGGTGAACCTGATAAAAAGCCCCCCTGGCCACGGCCGTCATATGCTCTTCTAAAGACAGCCATGTGTCCAGGAGGACGCCCAAGTTGTGAGCCCCCTCTGTGGGAGTCAATGACTCGCCCCCAATAGCCAGTGATGGCGCCAGCTGGCTATATCGGGATGCCGGCATCCACAGCCACTCGGTCTTGGAAGGGTTGAGTCGAAGCCTGTTCCTCCCCATCCAGACCCGTACGGCCTCCAGACATTGAGTCATCACTTCAAGGGCATCGTTGGGGTGGTTTGGGGTGGAGATGTACAGCTGAGTGTCATCAGCGTACAGATGGCATCGCACCCCAAATCCATGGATGATCTCACCCAGCGGCTTCACATAAATGTTGAACAGGAGTGGCGAGAGGACCGACCCTTGTGGCACCCCACAAACAAGGCGCCTCGAGGTTGACCTCTGCCCCCCTGCCAACACAGACTGCGACTGGTTGGAGAGATAGGAAGAGAACCACCGCAACACGGTGCCTCCCACCCCCAATCTCTCCAGCCGATGCAGCATGATACCATGGTCAATGGTATCAAAAGCCGCTGAGAGATCTAATAGGACCAGAACAGAGGAGCAACCCCTGTCCCGAGCCCTCCAGAGATCATCAACCAACGCGACCAATGCCGTTTCCATGCTGGACCCAGGCCTGAAGCTGGACTGGCACGGGTCTAGATAGATGGTTTCATCCAGGTACTGTGGGAGCTGTTGTGCAACCACACTCTCAACAACCTTCGCAATAAAGCGAAGGTTGGAGACAGGACGGTAGTTAGCCATAACAGCTGGATCCAGAGAAGGCTTCTTAAGGAGGGGCCTCACCACCGCCTCTTTCAAAGCAGGCAGCAGGAAACCTTCCCTCAAACAAGCATTTATAATCCTCTGGAGCCAGCCTCGCGTAACCTCCCGGGTAGCCAGTACCAGCCAGGAGGGACACGGGTCCAGTAAACATGTGGTTGCATTTAACCTCCACAGAATCCTGTCCATGTCCTCAGGAGTCACAGGATCAAATTCGTCCCAGATAACATTCTCAAGACCCGCCTCAGTCACCCCGCCAGAATCTACCCAGTCAGAGTCCAAGCCTTCCCGAATTTGAGTGATTTTATCATGCAGATACTGTGCAAAATCCTCAGCCTGCCCTTGCAAGGGGTCCTCCCGCGCTCCCTGATGTAGGAGGGAGCGGGTCACTCTAAACAAGGCGGCTGGGCGATTATCTGCCGATGCAATAAGAGTGGAAAAGTAATCACACTTTGCCGCTTTTATCGCCACTAAATAGGTCTTAATATGAGACCTAATTAGTGTTCGATCAGATTCAGAGCGACTGGCCCTCCAACCACTCTCTAGGCGTCTTTTCTGGCGTTTCATTCCCCTCAGCTCCTCGATGAACCAAGGAGCTGGGCAGGTGCGACGCTGGATCAGACGCTGCAAAAGCACGACACGATCCAAAGCCCCGGCGGCCGTCCTATCCCAGGCGTCCACCAGATCTTCAGTCGAGTCGTGAGCCAAAGCCTCAGGAAATGGCCCAAGCTCCCTCTGGAATCTCTCCGGATCCATCAGGTGCCTGGGGCGGAACCACCTAATTGGTTCCACCTCCCTGCGGTGGGGTGCAGTGGTCAGAAAGTCCAGCCTCAGGAGAGAATGGTCAGACCATGACAGGGGCTCAATAGCTATGTCCCCTATAACCTGGCCATTCAACCACTGACCAGAGACAAAAATTAAGTCCAGAGTGTGTCCTCCCGTGTGAGTAGGGCCATGAATTAGTTGTGTCAGGTCCAAGGCCGTCATGGAAGCCATGAACTCCTGGGCCACCTCAGATGCCTCACCGGCCGACGGCAGTTTGAAGTCCCCCATGACCACCAGTCTGGGGATATCAACCGCCACTCCGGCAATAACGTTGTGAAGCTTGGGCAGGGCCACTGTCACGTGGCAGGTAGCCAGATACGTGATCAGCAGGCCCATCTGCATCCCATGGCCCCACTTCACCAGGACAGGCTCACATCCGGCTATCTGTGGTACAGTGGTCTCCCTCGGATCAAGACTTTCCTTAATGACAACCGCCACCCCCCACCCCACCCCTGCCCTGGGCCCTCGGCTGATGAAATGCTCGGAAGCCTGGTGGGCACATTTCTACAAGGGGGACCCCTCCCCTTGGCCCAGCCAGGTCTCTGTAATACCCGCCAGGTCCGCTCCCCCCTCCTGAATTAACTCGCAGATGAGGGGGCCTTATTAACCACAGACCTGGCGTTGCACAGCATCGGCCTAACTGCACATTATTCAAAATAGAGAGAATCTATACACTTAAGTACACCATAACAATAGCAATAGTGTGATAGCAATAGGGAAGATATATAAAATATAAAAGCCTTACAAGGATCTCTTGGTTGTTTTTGATACCACCAACCATGGCATCCTTTTGGACCAACTGTTGGGATTAGAAAGAAGGAATTGGTTTTGCATTGAACCTCCTACAAATAGTTCCAATTAATGTTGGTAAGGGAGGAGAGGAGAAGAGACCCTGTTATGTGTGGTATTTCAGACCTTAGATAATTTGGCAGCATAGGATTTGATCCCATCAATATGTGAATGATACTTGTCCATACATTTCCACATGTAAGGTAGGTGATACTGTTGGGATGCTGACCCATTTCTCAATAGGAGGGAACTGCTTTATCTCAACTCTAGCATGATGGAATAGCTGTAGGTTTTTTGAACACACTTATACATGTTCTCAAGTCTGGTGTATTGCCATCCTTGTTCTTCCCCAGACGGAACTGATATGCAATTCTACTTGGACGTGCAGCTCCTTCTCAAAGGACCCATGGCTAGGGGAGCCTTTGCACAAATCCATCTTGTACTGTACATCAGCTGTGCCCATTCCTGAATAGGGAGGACTTCCTCATAGTCATCCATATCTTAATGATTACCCAACTGAATTACTGTAACATACTCTATAGGAAATGTATGATCCAGAATGTAGTGAGTACCTCTGGAGAATCCCTGATCCAGAATGCAATTGGTGCCCCTGGTTTGCCTGTGTTACATTGCTATTATGTGAGTTGTACTGTGGCTCAGTTTCTTTCTAGGTGCAATTCAAGGTGCTGGTTATCACCTTTAAATCCCTGAAGGACATATGACCTGCTAATTTGTGGGACTGCCCTTCCCTAGGGTATGTGCCCATCCCATCTTTCCATTGCCATTCCCCAGGTGCCTTCCTTTAAATGTCAGTCATGGACATGTGTTCTCTGTAACTGCCCTGGCCCTTTGGAATAGCTTAGCACCTAAAGTCTGGAAGACTTCAGCCTTTCAGTCTTCTGGGTCATGAAGAGGTTCATAAACCAGGCATTGGCTTAGGGTAGGGAGGAATTGGCATTTGTGGATATACTCAAGTATATTAAGTTTTGCATTAAGAAATTGGATTGTCTCGGCAGTGCTTACATTGGTTGGGTTCGTCAGTCGGAACTTTGACATACTGTTTTTGAGCCAGGTTTCACCTAATCTGTACATGTATCTTTGGTTTTTCCTGCATAGATGTAAAACCTTTTCTACACATTAAATTCACATTGTTGGATAGGGCCCATTATTCAAGTACGTTAAGATCTTTTTGGATCCTGAGCTTGTCTTCTAGGGTGTTAGCTATTCCTGCTAACTTAATGTCATCTGCAGATTTGATGGATTCCCCTTCTATTCCCTCATCTAAGTCATTTATGAAGATATTGAAGAGTGCTGGGCCTAAGTCAGAACCTTGGGATACCCCACTGCTTTCTTCCTTCCATGTAGACATAGTACCATTAAGTATTACTCGTTGAGTACAATTTGTCAGCCAGATACAAATCCATCTGGTGGTGATGCCATCTATCCCACATTTTTATAGTTTACCAAGAAGTAGGTTATGATCTGCTTTGTTGAATGCCTTGCTAATGTCTAAGTATACTATCTAGACACATTTTGCTGGTCTACTAATTAAGTCGCTTTGTCAAAGAATGAAATAAGATTGGTTTGGTATGATCTGTTTTTAACAAACCTGTGCTGTCTAATAGTTATATCTTTATTTGTTTCTAGATGTTCACAAATCTGGTTTTTTTGATTATATTTTTTCCAGTATCTTCCCAGGTATTGATACTATGCTGATTAGTCTGTAGTTTCCTGGGTCTGTTCCCCCCTCCTTTTTTTTTTTTTTTTTTTTTGAAGATGGTACCCACATCAGCTCTTTTCTGATTCTTCAATACTCCAGGATTTTTTATAGATATGGTATAATGCAGGGGTGAAATCTAATTTTTTTTGCTACTGGTTCTGTGGGCGGGGCTTAATTAGTGGGCGGGGCTTGGTGGTAAGGTGACTGGGTGGGAGTGGCCAAATCAATGTCACTTCTTTGCCCTTTTTTAACCTACAAAACACAACACAACACAACTGGCTCACCCACAATGTAAAAGCAGCTGTGCTAGACTCAAAATGGCCCCGCAATAAGCAGGAACCTCACACAGCCACAAAAAGCCCAAAAAAACAACGTTCACACTTTACACACACACAACACAATACAACACAACTGGCTCACCCACAATGTAAAAGCAGCTGTGCTAGACCCAAAATGGCCCTTGCAACAAGCAGGAACCTCACACAAAGCCCCAAAAACCAACTTTCACACTTTACACACACAAAATTCCACATAGAGCTTTGTGAGATTTTGTGTGTTTGTGTAGTTAGAGTGAAACACTACAGAAACACACTAAATCTCAGAAAGCTGCACAAATATTATTTTATTTTTATTTATTTTTATTTTTATATAAAAGCAGCTAAATTTAAAACTTCCTAAACTTTAAAAGAGCCTGGTGGAAAAAGAGCCTGGTGGCGCAGCAGACTAATAGCCTGTTATTAACATTCAGCTGCCTGCAATTACTGCAAGTTCGAATCTCCCCAGGCTCAAGGTTGACTCAGCCTTCCATCCTTTCTAAGGTAGTTAAATTGAGGACCCAGTTTGTGGGGGCAATAAGCTGACTTTGTATAAATATACAAAAGTATGAAGGCTATTGCTTAACGCATTGTAAGCCGCCCTGAGTCTCCAGAGAAGGGCGGCATATAAATCAATTTTTTTTTTTTAAAAATGGCTAGGTCTAAAAAAAGAACAACTAAAAAAAACCTCAATTAACTATTTTTTTTTAAGTTCCCAAAGGGGAAAAAATCTTACCCAATAGAACAGGGATCTCCAACCTTGGCAACTTTAAGACTTGTGGACTTCAACTCCCAGAATTCCTCAGCCAGCTTTGCTGGGAGTTGAATTCCACAAGTCTAGGCAGGAAGGCAGGCAGGCAGAAAGAGCTGCTCATCAATGAGCTTGATTGCAGTCAGGGAGATTCAGTTGCTTGCTGATGCATGGATTGCGATCGTCATGCAATCAGCATCTAAGCTGGAGGCGGGGGAGAAAAAAAGAAACTTTTTTTCTTTTACATGGCTGTGGCGATCCAAGCTGAGTTGCCTGATTAGCAGGCAACTCAGCTAGGATGTCAGAGCTTGGCTGGTCAGAGCCATTTAAAAGGAAAAAAAGGCTCTGATGATCGCGGGGCTATGCTGGGCTTGGGGGGGGGCGGGGGCAGGGGCAGGGATTTTTGCTACCGGTTCTCCGAACTGCCCACCGCCATCACTATCTACTCGCCTGAGCTGGTCTGAACCGGGAGCATTTCACCCCTGGTATAATGGTTCAGAGTTAACATCTGCCAGCTCCTTCAGAACTCTGGGATGTAGTCCATCAGTGATCCCAGTGATGTATATTAATCAAGGTCAGACAAGTGTTGTCTTACCATTTTCTTGCTTATTTTAATTTTTATTTCTAGTCTGTCTTTTACAGTTATATGTTTGATAGGTTGGGCTATAGTTTCTTTTTGTATGAAAACTGATACAAAAAATGAGTTAAATAGCTCTGCTTTCTCTCTACTGCTTGTTACTTTCTTGCCATCTTCTCTCTTTATTGGACCAACTGTTTCCTTGACTATTTCTTTGTTATTTATATGTTGAAAGAAATTTTTTAAAAATTATCTTTGACTTTTGTTGCAAGCCTTTTTCATTCTGAGCCTTTGCTTTCCTGACTTCATATTTGCAGATTCAGGCTATCTGCCTTAGTTATGTATCCCTCTTTCCATTTTTTTGTATTTGTCCTTTTTGTCTTTCGGTTTATAAGAGAGATCTTTGTGCAGCCATGCTTCTTGAATTTCTTTTTTTTTCTTTTTTCTTTTTTCTTTTTAAATTTTTTTATTTATTTAAAACAATACATCAAAAAAAAAAGAAATAGTCAAACAAATGATCACGACAGGAACTTTACATGATATTTACACTTTCTACGGTATGTAGGCTTCAGTCAGATTTAACATATATTAAACATAATCCTGGTTATACTTGACTTTTTGGGCGTCTGTTGTTCAACCAAACGTACCATTTGTCCCAACATTGGAAATATACGGAGTCCTTTTGATCTCTCAATGCTTTAGTCAGTCTGTCGGCTTCTGCATAATCCAAAATTTTCTCCAAAATCAAATCTTCAGCCGGCAGGTCTTTCCCCTTCCAATGTTGGGCGAAACATATTCTTGCTGACGTGGTGATAAATACACACAGACACCATATATTTGTGCCTATGTTGTCTGGCCTAATGTTCAGTAGATAGTACTCTGGTTTCAGAATTAGGTTATAACCTGTGATTTCCATGATCCATGCCTGTATAATTTTCCAGAATTCAGTCGTCCTGGAACAGGTCCACCACATGTGGAAATAGGTGCCAATCTCCCCACACTTCCAACAGTTTGGTGAGAGATTTGAATACATTTTAGAAAGACGAGCAGGTGGAAGGTGCCATCTATACCGCATCTTGTACACATTTTCTTTGTATGATGTTGCCCACAGGAATTTCATATGTTTAAGCCAGATTTCTTCCCATTTTGTCATATCAATTGGATAGCCAATATTTCTCCCCCAGGCAATCATAGAGTCTTTAACTATTTCATCCCCTATCCAATAGTCTATTAAAAGTTTATATATCCTTGATAACATTTTGTCCTCTTTTCCTAGAATGATATTGTCCAGATCATGCTGATTCAAATTAATACCATCTTGTTCCCTATCTTTTTTAAATTTCGAGCAAATTTGGGCATAAGCCCACCAATCCAGTTGTCTTCCCTGCAGCTCCAACTCATTTCTTGATTTCAGACTACCATGGGGGTCCAGAAGTTTCCGGTAAGAGAGGTGATTTTCTTTGTTATATAGAGGCCTATACGTTATAGCTTCAAGTGGGACCAGTCAAGAGGGGATTGAAGAGTAAAATTTACCCTTAATTTTCCTCCAGGACTCAATTAGAATATTCCTCACATAATGTCCTGCAAGGCACCTGTGCTTTGGGATTCTGTTTTGCCAAAGAAAATAATGCCAATCTTGATGTAGCCCCTCCCCTTCCAAGATCAACAACCTCCTTCTTCTCAACAATTACCAATCCCTGATCCAGACTAAATTTGCGGCCTGATAGTAGTATTCCCATTTTGGAACACCAAATCCTCCTCTTTCTTTAAGCTCTTGAAGCATTTTAAGTTTGATTCTGGGTTTTTTATTTTGCCAAATGAATTTAAGGACATAGTAATTTAGTTTTTTAAAAAAATTATTATCCAATCTAGCTGGTGCTGTATAGAATAGGTATATCCATTTCGGGAGTATGTAAGTTTTTATAATTGCTATTCTACCTAGTAGGGATATCTGCATGTTCTTCCACTTCTCTAGATCCTGACCTGTTCTCTTGAGAAGGTTCAGATAGTTGTCTTCTTTGATCGTGGAGCATTCTTCTTGAATTTCTTGTTTCTCTTTTTCAGTGGTATTGTGTTGGACTGGGCTTTTATTATCATATTTTTCAGAGTTTCCCATTCTTCTTGAAATTTTCTTTGCCCTTTAGGATTTTTATCTATGGAATTTTTCATAGGCCCTCTCTGAGTTTGTTAAAATTGAAAATTTTCTCAATGGTGAAAATCTTTCTTGATTTCAGGAGAACAAAGGAACAAAGGAAGTCTGATCATACTACACAGCAGAACTTCTTTTGATGATGACAAACATGTCATCCATGTAGTGGCACCATCAGATTGTTTTCTGATTCAAGGCCATTCCATTATCCTACTGGCAGGAATCCCACTACTCCTTTACCTTGGCCCTCTGTTTCATCAGACCTTTAGCCTTATCATACAAGCAGCTTTTCTCTTTCTGTAAGCATTGTTGAAAGCTTGTGTCACCCTCCCCCAATCCATCCACCACTGGAACATACAGTATTGGAAAGAGTTTCCCATCAGAGCAACTTCTCAGTTAAATGCATTCAGAACAGAACAGCACAGAACAGAGTAACAGAGTTGGAAGGTACCTTGAAAGGTAATCTAGTCCAACCCTCCACCCAGCAACCCTCCACCATTTCTGACAGATGGCAGTCCAATCTGTTCTTGAAAGCTTCCAGTGATGAAGCTCACACAACCTCTGAATGCAAGTAAGATTGTTCTCACTGTCAGAAAATTTCTCCTTATTTCTAGGTTGAATCTCTCCTTGATATGTTTCCATCCATTATTCCTTGTCTGACCTTCAGGTGCTTTGGAAAATAGGTTGACCCCCTCCTCTCTGTGATAGCCCCTGAGATATTGGAACACGGCTATCATGTCTCCCCTGGTCCTTCTCTTCACTAGACTAGTCATGCCCAGTTCCTATAATCATTCTCCATATGTTTTAGCCTCCAGTCCCCTAATCATCTTTGTTGCTTTTCTTTGCACTCTTTCTAGAGTCTAAAGAAATTCCATATAAATGCATTTAAATATACATGCTAAAAAACCTGGAGAGTGACACTAGCAATTTATTTTGTTTTGGGGTGAAATACTAGTTAGGAAATCACTTTTACTCCATGACTGCTGGTACCTCAGTAAGTGAAGTGAATTACCATATTTTTCGGAGTATAAGACACATTTTCCTTCCCCCTAAAAGAGGGTGAAAATTTGGGTGCATCTTATACACCAAATGTAGCCCCGCCCACCTGTCGGCCCCCACCCTTTGGCCTCTGCCTCCCAGCAATTTCCTCCTTGCAGCAAACAACCTGTTTCAGCTTCAGCACAGCCTGATTGTCGGTTGGATTGGCCTCCCGACCCTCAGCTGTTTCAGGCTGCAGGGATTGCCATTGTCTATTGCCGCATGGGCTTCCACTGTTTGCTGCAAGGAGGCAAATTGTTGGGAGGCAGATTTTATTTTTCTTGTGCTAATCAGGCTATGCTGAAAATGAAAATGAAATTAAAGCAGGCTATTTGCTGTTTGCTGCAAGAAGACAAATTGCTGGGAGGCAGAAGAAGATTTTTTTTTCTTGTTTTCCTCCCTCAAAAAGGTAGGTGCATTTTATAATCCAGAGCGTTTTATACTCCGAAAAATATGGTATATGACATTGTTTGCACTTTTCTATTGATCAACTGAAGAAAAACAGAGTGGCCAAGTATTCTCTGCAAGTTTTGTGTTTTCTCAAGTACAATAATGCAAAGTTTAATACAGGATGTTCCAAACTTGGAGAATGAAACTAGTGATATGGGAACTCCATGTATTGTAATGGTTTATTATTGAAGCAAAGTAGATATGAAACTGTAACATTACAGTTTTTTTCTATTTTTGAAGTCATTAGCCTATATGAAAAGAGACAGCCATTCTTGCAGGAAAGGAATTTAATTTTTTCCTCTCCTATCCCAGAACTAGTGGAAATAAATTCAAAATACATAACAATTGCTAGCCTGTTAATTTATTATTACTGAAAGGTACGTCCTGTCCAAGGATAAATGCAGGGAAATTTACCCTGATCAGAATAGGATACAATAGAATAAACTATTGACCAATTCATATATACACACACAATGATGAAAATCATCCCTCAAAGAAGATACATTTACAATAAGCAATTGCAAATCATACTTTTAACTTCACAGTTTGCTTCTAGCGCTAAAGCTATCATATACACTATATCCAAATTCAACTTTATGAAATTATTTTACAATGAGCTTGATTTAACATATACTACCTTTTTTCCTGCAGGTTGGTTGTATGCCTTGGATCTGGAACACTAATTCCAGCAGCTCTATAGTTATAATTTCTTCCAGTGGGATAAATAAGACAATGACTGAACTTCCATGCGATACAGCTCATTATGCATTTCTCTCCTGTGTTGTGGGGACTTTGACCCTGGCAATATTTTTACGTGTATCTTCTTTGCCAAAATTGATCCTTCTACTTTTTGTTATGATTCTGTATATAGTTATTTTGGAGCTCAGTGGATACCGAAAGGCAGTAGGGTAAGTTTTGGCATAATTACCAATGGGCATAACTACTGCTTCCATAGTTTATCTTCACACTTGTAATGCAATGCTCTTTTATAGGAGGAAAAGAATTTTAATATATGTCAAAGATTTTGAAGATAGTCTTTAGCTATTTATGTCTTCCATAGAACAAAGCCACGTATGGAGTTAGTTCATATTTAGCCCCATTTTTCTTTTACTCTTTTTCCTCCATTTCCTATTTTTTTTATCCACCATTAGATTATTAAAGCCCTTAATATAAGAAATGACTGGGTTTATATGTCCATCATTATATTGCATGCCTTGTTTCTCCAGCAGAGTCAAAAGCTAGGAATGTGATAAGAGTTCTTTCTTTCAATATACTTCAGTCTATCTCTCAACTGAGAGATGAAGAGTACAGTGGAAGCATAGGAGGAAACCAAGGCACTTACAAAAAAAATTGGGGAAACTCCTGCTCTGCTCCACAAGTTCAGAAGGGCCATACATAGCCTTTCTTTTTACTGCTGTTTCTATTGCTCTTTTTATATTCTGTTATGCCATAAAGTTATCCATAATAAGTAGTAACATTACACCTCTTAAATTCCAACAGTTTACCATTAGATGTGAATCATCAGTCATATTATTTTCACTTTGTGAGAATAGCAAAGAATAAAAGCTTGCATCCTTTTTTTCCCCAAAGGGATGGCTCCTTTTATATACGTGGCTATGAACCAATATTAGCCATCTTGCTTTTTTCCTGTGCTTTGGCACTTCATTCAAGGCAAGTGGATTTGAAGTTACGTTTGGACTACCTCTGGGCTGTGCAGGTAAGAAATACTTTGTCTTAAATATTGTGTTAAATTCCCAGTCTATATCTTTTTACTATTTACAAATAATTTTAACTAGAAAATTACCCATCAAGTGTATATGGAAATACAACCATAAATATGAACTGTACAAATTTGGGCAGTGGGCAATTCCAGCCCCAACACCCCTTTCTGGTCATTTCCCTTGGCCTTTACATCTTCTTTTATGAACCTGAGTTTTGTTAGCTGCTTTATATGTGTCCTTGCCTCAGGCTAATGTCTCCTCTTCCTCTTGTGCCTTGGGGAAGTTTAGACCATTATTTTGGCTGTGAATAACTGCCTTAGATGAGAATCAAGGTAGTGAATGGCTAGCCCTTACTTATTGTAAGATAAGGAGGAGGCAAAGTCTCCCCTCTCAGGCCATTAATAAAAAGGCATCAAGGCCTGATAGGGCAATTTGGAGTTTGGGGAGGAGGGAAATGTTGAGACAGGATTGTATGAATGAGAGAGAACTGATTCAGTGTGGACCATTCCAAAGCAACAAAGTCTTCCAATTTCTTTACAGTCTTTACTTCTAATTCATAATCTAATCTTGATGGCTGAATTGCCCAGTTTCCTGGCCTTGGGGTGCTGTTGGCAAATACCAGATCTGTCTGTAATAAAAGTTCATCCATTCACAATTTGGTGGTGAATGAGTAGGCAGATCTGGTGTATATTGCAAAATCATGAGGGTGGGAATGTTGCTTGTTCAGAGGAAATGGTATTCTTTGCTACCTAGCAGTATTTTTCTTTGAACTATTTGATTTGGGGAAAGCCCATGAGTTCATAGTCTCTGTGGCAACTGTAGGCTTAAGTAATCCCTGGACGACATATGTTGGTGGTTATGTGCTAGATCTCATTTTTCCCTTGGAGCAGTTGGAGAGATATGGATTTGGAGGAGCTATCTATCATCCCTTTGCTTTAATCTGCTGACACCTGGGCCCAATTGTGTCTAACTACAAGATAGGACCTTTGTAGGGTAATTGAACCCATTATGATGATTGATTCTAGGCACCAAATGGACCCAAATGGTTTCCAATGGGGAATTTCCTTACTATCTAGCAAGCAATTGCATCAAATGCCCATTGAACCTCTGGCAACCAAAATCAACCCAAACATTTGACAAGATTACCCCACAGCCTGGGATAGGAAATGAAGTGATATAAACTCCATAGGATAGGGCTGTCAAACTCACAGCCCATGGG